>NW_022651505.1:0-4260 GCF_011064425.1 Rattus rattus
GAGAGAGAGAGAGAGAGAGAGAGAGAGAGAGAGAGAGAGAGAGAGAGAGTATATTCTGGTTAGTTTTTGTCACCCTGACATAAACCACTTAAACCTAGACGTACGTGAAAAGAGGGATTCACAACTGAACAATTGGCTCCATACTAATGGACTATAGGCATGTCTTCAGGGGCGTTTCCGCAACAGAGGAGTGATATCAGAGAGCCCAGAGCACTGTGGGAGCTTTCATCCCTAGGCAGAAGGGTAGCCAAGCAAATAGAGAACGCCGGGTATAAGCACATTCCACCATGGCCTCTGCTTCAATTCCTATCATCAGTTTCCTGCCTTGAGATCCTGCCTTGGCTTCCTTTGATGATCTCTGAGCTAAATGAATCCTTCCCCCAACCCCAGCTGCTTTGGTCAGCATTTTATCACAGCAACAGAGAGACAATCCAGACAGGGGTTGATATGACAGTGGACTAGCTTAAGAAATAACAAGTGAATTGCTTGATATATACAATAAATGAGTCTCAAAAAATTATGCTAAGTAAGAGAACAGAGGAAAATGAAATTCATACTGTTTGATCCATTTTGTAGGAACTTCAAGGGCAGGCAAAATGAATCTGAGGACTGTATTGAGGACCATGTGCTTTGGGTTTCAGTTTTCCTGCAGGGGGATGAGGAAAGAGAAAACCAGAGGAAAGAGTCCCTGGGAACTCTTTCCCACATGAGGGCCATGCTTGCATCTTGATGGGATTCTGCTTACATGGATCTACACTTGGCAATTCACTGAACTGCACACTTCAGTTCCGTGCATTTATACTATGTAATTATATCTCAATTAATTTGAAAGGAATGATTAAAATTGACTCAATAATTATTACAAGATGCCTTTTATGTGCCAGGCCTTTGACTAGGGACTGGGGATATAGCCTGGATAGTGTACATCCCCTCTCAAGGAAAATGAATGGGAATGAATCTGTTTGCTATTTTCCATATCATAAGAATCTTTGTGATTGAAACCTCTTGTAAGCTCTACAGTCATACACATACACACTCCACATGCATACATGCATACACACACACCACATGCACATTCACACATTCCACATACATACATATACACACCCCACATGTATACATGCATACACCCACGTCATGCATTCACACACACACAGACACACACACACCACACTACATGCACATGCACACAACTCACACACACCATATGTATACATGCATACAAATACAGCATACTTTCAAACACATATACACATCCTACATGCATACATGCATATACGCATACCACATGCATACATGCATACATACCACATGCACATATACATACCCTAAATGTATATATGCATACACACAGCATACATTCACACACATGCACACACACCTACACACACACATCATGTGCACATACACATACCCCACATGCATACACACATGCACACACACCCTACATGCATATATGCATACACACACAGCATACATTCACACACATGCACACACACACCACATCATGTACACATACACAAGCAACAAGGGCTCCTCTCCTGTTGTCCCAGTCTCTGATATATGGTACTATATAAATATGAAATTACAAAAAACATCCTAAAACTGTACACCTGCCCCAAGTATCTTGGAAAAAAGTTTCCAGAGTCTTTCTTCCAAATCAACACTAGCATGGTTCCCAGAGTCCTCAGCAAGAAGGTGGCCTCTTGTCTATGATTCCAAGGAAGGCTGCTGTCTTCCTCCTCATCTGCAAGCCTTGCCTGAAGAGCTGCAGGGGAAGCAGCACCAACCTGCTAGCTCCCAGCTCCCCAACCCTTCCTGGGGAGAGAAGAAATCTAAACAAGGGCCCATTCTCACAGATGCTGCTTCCAAGAATAACCAATTTCCAGAAATGCCCAGTGTGTTGTGAATAAGGGGAAATGCAGAAATCCAAAAGGCACAGTCTAAAACACACTCGTCTCACCGAGTGTACTGTGAAGAGAAAAGACATGAGGAGGGTGACAAGGAACCCAGGAGGGCACCCCTATCAATGCGGGGTAACCTCCAGCCTCTGTCAGCATTTTTCCTACCAGAACCTACTGTAGGTGGCTCACTTCTTTCAAAATGTAGCTCAGACATGAGGACTCCACTGACTTCTTCCATTTCAATCTTCATCTGTAAAATGGATGTTTAATTACCATTCTACTGCTGTGAAGAGACACCTTGACTAAGGCAATTCCTATAGATCATTTAACTGGGGGCTGGCTTACAGTTTCAGGGCTTAGATCATTCCATCATGGTGGGAAACATAGCAGTATGCTGGCAGATCCTGGAGAAGTAGCTGTGACTTCTCTGACCTGGTATGCAGGGAGCAGAGAGAGACTGGACCTGGTGTGAAATCTCAAAGCCCGACCCCAGAAACACACCCCCCTCCAAAACGTTCACATCTCCTAATCTTTCTCTAATAGTGCCACTCCCTAGTGACTAAGCATTCAAATATATGAGTCTATGGAGGCCATCCTTATCTCCTGCCACCTCACAGAAGTGATGGATGTGGGGTTCCCTAGGGAGAGGACATAGATGTGAAAGTTCTTGGCGAGCACTGAGTGCTACACACTTAGCTTGTTTGATGGCTTCATGGTTTTTTTTTATCTTACAAAGAAAAAGTCTGTGCTTATAATTCTGGCTCCCTAAAGCCTGTGAGAACTTTGGAAAGCACTCTACTTCTCTGAGCTAGTATCCACATCTATAGAATGGGGATATTAATACCACCCTGGTGATTGCAGTGAAGACTAGACAGATGACTATAAAGTCTTCAGCAAACCATATGGTGCATGGATAATGTTGGGTCAATGTGACTCACACTAACTCCTCCTATATTAAAGGGTTCCTTCTCAGTCCTGCCTGAGTCTTACAGATGGCCGAGAGAGTGGAGCCCCTGTATTAGCCAAAATCAAGTCACACACAAGAACCCCATTTTCCAAGCACCCCACAAGCATCCCAAGCTACTGTTATTTAACCTACATACTGAGCCCTTTTCTGTTCCAAACATGGTGACTGCCTCCAGGTCTAAGATCAAGAAAAAGTAGACGTAAATGAAGAAGCAGTGGGCTTCATGGCCTCTTTTCTTTCAAAGTGAGAGATCAGAAGAGATATCCTAAGAATCCAGAAATGCCTCTACCTGCCATTCATATCAAGCTTCCCTGGAAACACATTACTGAGGGTGCCTTGGCTGGGGTCTGGCCCACACAGTCTTCCTACTCTGTGATTCAGCAACCTTCCTCTGAGTGAGCACATACTCTATGCAAGTTGCTGAGGTAGGTACAAGGATCCTTTTATGATTTTCACAAAAAGAGCAGTTCTTATCAGGAGGGAGTCACTGTCAAGGAGGGGAGGGAAGTTTCATACTGGGGGAGGGGGGCGGTGCTATGCTACAGGATATCGAAGTCTCCAGAACATAGTATGAACACAGAGCTTGGCTTAGGGGACAGCCTAGGCAAGCAGAGGTACACAGGGTAGGAGAGGACCCTGGAGACTTGCAGGTCTGGAAAGAGCATGTCTGGGGATAGGAGAAGCAGCAGTGTGGGTCTCAACAACAGGCATCAGCAGAGTCCTCTTCTCGGATGAAGCTGGGCTTATTTTAAGCAGAGAGAGCAAGGTCGGGCTGTAGGTTGATGCTGTAGTCAGGACAGAACCCACACAGAAGGCACTACAGAGGTTAAACTTTCATGTATCCAATGGGACAGCTGACAGCTACCTGAGTCTAGTTAAATTAAAATATAACTTCTGCCGCTGTGGAAAGAGCTCAGTCAGCAATGTGTTTGCCATCCAAGCAAAAGGACCTGAGTTCAAATCCCAGTACCTATGTAAACAAGTTGGGCATGTCCATATACTTTAACTCCAGCACTGGGGATGCAGCAGCAGAGGATCCCTGGAGCTCATCTGCCAGCTAGCATATGGATGAGCTCTGGGCCAATGACAGAGTCTGTCTCAAAAGTAAGGTGGACAGTTTCTGAGGAACAACAGCCATGATTGTCTTCAGATCATATGCATGTGCATGCATGCATGTACACACACACACACACACACACACACACACACACACATGCATACCTGCTCTCAACACACACACACACACAGAGACAGAGAGAGACAGAGAGAGACAAAGAGAGACAGAGAGAGACAGAGAGAGACAAAGAGAGACAGAGAGAGACAGAGAGAAAGAATAAATGAATGACATGTGACTGACAGTCCATGCACATGTTTTTGTCCCCCCCCCCC
>NW_022651506.1:0-4232 GCF_011064425.1 Rattus rattus
GTAGTTAGAATAATTCTAACACCTCTCTGGATGTTTTAACTTTGCATACTGAGATTATGAATTTAAAGAATGCTACCTAGCTGAGCTTTTATTGCTGATAAAATTATTCATGGCCTGAGGTAAGTGTTTCAATCTGTTCAAGCTTCGAGAATGTTATATATACTTGATCATGCTAGCTAGCCCTTCTTGTCCTGGGGATACTTTTATTCCTGACCATTGTGTTAAAGCTTGCCCTTAACAACAGTAACATGTTGGTTGCCAAAATACATGGCTTGAAACTAAAAATGGACCCCCCCCATAGAGAGTTATTAATTTAATAGGCTGGCAAGCCAAGGATGGGTAAGTTTTTGCACAGAGCCTTACCAACCTAAGGCAGAAGTGCATTGCTTTTGATAATGCTTATTCCATGATGGGTAATGAAGGCATTCTTGTCAGAATGACCTAAGACAGGCTCAGTCTTGTTTATGAAATAAATAAGGGGGGAGATGTGGAGAGCCTTTTAGGGCCACTTGCTCCTGGATTGGAGGGAATTTGACATTACCAGGACAAAAATATAAGCTCAAAGCAGGAATCTGACTTTGGGCCTGGACTCAGGAAATAGGCCAAGTTAAGAACATTTACATTTGAGTTAATGCAAAGCTCAGAGCAGGCTCAGCGAAGCATGTGTGTCAGTCCTTTTGTCTTAGCCATCCTGATTAGTCCCTAGAAAGGTGTTTATAAGATTTTGTTTATTACCCTGCTCATTCCTTGACCCAGAACTGATAGTATTATTTTTCATGTACTTAAAGTGGTATAACAACAGACTGAAAAATAATAAACCTGCTTCAGCCTCATGTTAAAAAATAAAAAGAAACACATTTTTAAAATTAAATTTACCTAAAGCATTTAACAAATCACTAAGAAATGTGACTTTGTGAAAGAAATTCAGGCTTGCCAGCTTGATAAACTGTGATGAGTTCCGGCTCTTTGTTATAAACTAGACTTAGAAAACATTAACTGAAATACAAAATGAGTTCATGAACTCGAACCCACCGCGAACCGATGAGTTCTTCTGCAACAGGAACATGCACCTCCATCTAGCCAGCAGCAAGGATAACTAGGCATACTGCTATCCCGCCTCAACTCGTCTGACTACTTTCAATACATCCTTGAGTATATTGTTTCCATGAAAATCTGAGAGCTATTAAACTTTTGAAATAAACTTTATTGAACATAAACATCACATTTTGCTATTGCTCAATTATTTACATTTCCACATATTAAATAGTTTCTAATTTTTAAAAGCTCACTCTGATGAATTTTTCACTTTTTGCTCAGTCAAACATAAATTTTGGTTAAGGAAGTACTTAAAGAATTAGTTACAGGGGGCCAGAAAGTTGGCTCAGCAGTTAAGAACACTTGCTGCTCTTACAGAGGACGTGGTTTCCATTCTCAGCTCCCAATGTCAGCTCATAGCTTCCTGTAACTCGTTCCAGGGGTCTGAGAAGCTCTTCCAGTCCCGAGCACAGAGTGTACTTACATGCTAGCAAAACACTTATAAACTTCATATCATTAATTATATACAATCTGATGTCTAATAGCTAATATTTAAATGTGCTGGTACAATTCAGAGTTTAAGGAGACACTTATCATAATCACTAAGAACCCTATGGAAGGGGCTGGAGAGATGGCTCAGTGGTTAAGAGCACTGACTGCTCTTCCAGAGGTCCTGAGTTCAATTCCCAGCAACCACATGGTGGCTCACAACCATCTGTAATGGATCTGATGCCCTCTTCTGGTGTGTCTGAAGAGAGTGACAGCGTACTTATATATAATAAATAAATAAATCTTAAAAAAAAAAAAAGAACCCTATGCAAAATAACTACAACGAAAGCCAACACCAGAGAAAAACCCAATGATCTAGACCTAAGGTGTCCTGACAGAAACAAATCATACTGCTTTCCTCACTCCTCTCTAATAGTGATAGACAAACACCCTATCATTTAAAAATAGCATTAAACAACTGAATAACAATTTCTGATACTACTTACTTTGATTGTACATATATTCTAATAAAATTGTACCTAAAAGTACACTGAAGGAATTTTGTGCTGAGTAGGGATTGCAAGTATAAATATAAACATTTTTACACAATTTAAATGATATAAGAATGATGATATAAAAACTAAGCCAAAAGTAAGATTCTAGTTTGGAAGGACAAATGAATAAATGGACATCAAGCTCTACTATTCTAATTCCCCAATGCTCATACAACAGATAAATGTATATGAAAGCAAATTGCTTTATTGATTATTAGAAGCCTGAGCTAGAAAAAAATTCAACACAATGCTTATACAACAACTGTGGGCAAAGAGAGAAGTCTGGCAACTTATTTTAAACACTGTATTATCTTTTTATTGGACTATTAATAGAATAAATAAGAACAGGCCTTAATATTTCTTGTGGGTTAGCTGGCCAAACTTAGAAAACAACAACTAGCAACCATACCAGACAAAAGTCAAGTAGGCAGGTTTTAATTTCACTACATGCAAAAGGATATATCTATAAGATGATGGTTCTCAATCTTCTAATGCTGTGACCTTTAATATACTTCTAATGTTTGAAACCCCCAAAAATAAAATTATTTGTGTTGCTACTTGAAAACAGTAACTTTGCTATTGTTATGAATAATAATGTAAATATCTGTTTTCTCTTATAATTGTATACAACTCCTGTAAAAAGGTTGTTTGACCCTCAAAGTAGTCATGACCCACAGGTTAGGAACCACTGTATTAGACAATCTTTTGAATACTTTAGGTAACACATTTATTAAACAATCTGAGAGAATTGTCCCTGATCAGATGAAACCACACACTAGTCAGAAAAGAACAGTATAGATTCCTCACTTCCTGTTAGATAAAGTGGAACCCATGTCACCAGACAAGCTGGTAGGAGTAATGGTGGCAAGTTTAGAACCACAAACTCTTTTTTTCATCTTTATTAACTTGGGTATTTCTTATTTACATTTCGATTGTTATTCACTACCCCGATTTCCAGGCCAACATCCCACTAACAATTCTCCCTCCCTTCTCTATGGGTGTTCCCCTCCCCATCCTCCCCCCATTACCACCCTCCCCCCAACAATCACATTCACTGGGGGTTCAGTCTTGGCAGGACCAAGGCTTCCCCTTCCACTGGTGCTCTTACTAGGCTATTCATTGCTACCTATGAGGTTGGAGCCCAGGGTCAGTCCATGTATAGCCTTTGGGTAGTGGCTTAGTCACTGGAATCTCTGGGTGGTTGGTATTGTTGTTCATATGGGGTCTCAAACCCCTTCAAGCTCTTCCAGTCCTTTCTCTGATTCCTTCAACGGGGGTCCCGTTCTCAGTTCAGTGGTTTAATGATGGCATTTGCCTATGTATTTGCTGTATTCTGGCTGTGTCTCTCAGGAGAGATCTACATCCGGCTCCTGTCGGCCTGCACTTCTTTGCTTCATCCATCTTGTCTAATTGGATGGCTGTATATGTATGGGCCACATGTGGGGCAGGCTCTGAATGGGTGTTCCTTCTGCCTCTGTTCTAAACTTTGCCTCCCTATTCCCTGCCAAAAGTATTCTTGTTCCCGAGTGAAGCATTCGCACTTTGATCATCTGTCTTGAGTTTCATGTGTTCTGTGCATCTAGGGCAATTCAAGCATTTGGGCTAATAGCCACTTATCAATGAGTGAATACCATGTGTGTTTTTCTGTGATTGGGTTACCTCATTCAGGATGATATTTTCCAGTTCCCTACATTTGCCTATAAATTTCATAAAGTCATTGTTTTTGATAGCTGAGTAGTATTCCATTGTATAGATGTACCACATTTTCTGTATCCATTCCTCTGTTGAAGGGCATCTGAGTTCTTTCCAGCTTCTGGCTATTATAAATAAGGCTGCTATGAACATAGTGGAGCATGTGTCTTTGTTATATGTTGGGGCATCTTTTGGGTATATGCCCAAGAGAGGTATAGCTGGATCCTCAGGTAGTACAATGTCCAATTTTCTGAGGAACCTCAAGACTGATTTCCAGAATGGTTGTACCAGTCTGCAATCCCACCAACAATGGAGGAGTGTTCCTCTTTCTCCACATCCTCGCCAGCATTTGCTGTCACCTGAGTTTTTGATCTTAGCCATTCTCACTGGTGTGAGGTGAAATCTCAGGGTTGTTTTGATTTGCATTTCCCTTATGACTAAAGATGTTGAACATTTCTTTAG
>NW_022651507.1:0-4126 GCF_011064425.1 Rattus rattus
TTAAAGTCCAAACTCAAGATTATTCTCACCCATCCTGACTTGCACCTTGCTGCCTCCAGCATTTGTATTGGTTGGTGTTTCCTCTATCCAAGACGATTCCCAGATAAAAGCCTACCCCCAAAAGACTAGTTTTAACTTAAGTTCTTCCTTAACTCTGTCCTCTAATATAGTCACATTCGAAGATTCTAGGCATGACAACTTAGGCATCACAGTCAGCCCAGAACAGTTTGTCCCATTTCCCTGCTGCAAGAGTAGAAAGACTGTTCTAAATATCACCTTCAGTTTAATCAAGATACCCACGCCTTCGCAAACGCTCATTTAGCACCCTTAAAATCAAAACGAAACCATAAGACAAAGAAACCATGCCTAAGGGACTAACGTAGTAATGTAACCCACCAGGCTTGTACAGTTAACAGGTGGGACCAGCTGGAGGAGCGACATTAATAGAAATCTGAGTGAACAAGGTGGAGATTCCAGGAAAGGGGAGAAAATCTCCAGAGACCAGAACCGAGGACTCTAAGGAAAACAGTTGAGCAATCGCCGGAAGGCTTAGAGAAACGGGTGGGGACAGACCGTTTGGAACCTCGGGAGCCTTGTAAAGAAGCTCTGTTTTCTGCACTGCTCAGAAACGGAGGAAGGACTACTTCTGCAAAGCCAAGGGGTCCAACCTCTCCTTCCCAAGAGGTGCTGCGGTCGCTCTACAGAGAGGAAGAACATCGCACAGGCTTATTGGGATGTGGCCGTGAACCCTTGCAGGCAATGAGTGGTTTGTTAGGAGTGACTGAGACTGGAAAGATCGATGGTTCTTTATGACCTAGAGCACACACAAGGGACACACTTCCATGTTAGTGGGTTCACACCCCTGCAGACCAACGCACTTCTCTGAGTAGCTAAGATACGAGAAGAAGGCACTCACTGTGCCAATCTCCACTCAAACCTCTGACACGACATTGGTCAATTGTTTTTTTTGTTTGTTTGTTTCTTTGTTTGTTTCTCTGTATTTCAGATGCTTCATCTGTCAGATGGGTATTACAAGTGTCAACCTCAAACCTTTATATGGGGTTTTAAATGCAAAGTGTGTGACAACATTGTTATTGGAGATCTATGGCAGGAGTGTATGCTGCACTTCTCTGTGGTAGCTCCCAGTGCTGAACCACTAACTTAATCAGGCCTGGGGGCTGATGCCCAGGCTTCCAGAAACCTTAAAGGAAAGCCTCAGAGTGAGTAGCAGACAGGTACGCACTCAGATACGCTGAACATGTTAAGGAACATCAGAGTGGAAATATTGATCGGGCAGTGCAATTGACAGTATACGACGTGAGAGGAGCAGCTGGGATGGGACACAGTGCTTGTGCTGAGTGGATCTAGCACAAGTGATAGTGAATACCACAAATGATCGCTGCATAAAGAGGAAGGGCTCATTCGGGGCTTGAGTCTTGCTTCTGGGTCTTGATGAAAGCAGCACGAAATGGTGGGAAAATGAAGAAACAAAATGCTTGCCCCGTAGCCAGGATTGGGAGTCGTAACTACGGAGAAAAGGAGGCCCCTTCAAGCTCCTGATAACCTAAACACCTACCATTAAGCCTCCTCTCCAGGCTAATCCCACCTCTCGAGTGTTGTTCTATGGCCAGTATCTCTAATGCCTGAGTACTTGGGAGACATTTATGATCCAAACTACAGCGCAGTTAGAACTCATGATCAATAAAATTTAAAGTTAGGCTACGTGGCATACATTTACTATTGCAAAACTAGGGAAACGGAGGCAAGAGGGCTGTAAATTCTAGGCTACCTTTGGTATACAGGTTACTTGACCATCCCCAAAACATTCAAAATAAATTAAAAAAAAATCAATAGTATATATAGTTAAGTACTTTTAAGACATAGGTCTGTAACTGCAGATCTTTTCCTTCCTCTCCTCTTTTCCAAACCCGCCCCGCCCCAGCCTCATCCTCAGTTCTGTAGCAGATCATGAGCTGTAGCCTCCCCTTCCTCACTGCCCCCATCTCTAGTAGATCACGCAGATCCTCCCCTACAAACTTCCTTTCTCTCAATCGGGGCTTTAACGAGCCCCTAACTGCCCCAGGCATTCTCAGGGAAGCAGGTACCAAACTGTAGATTTTTATCCTTCCTCTCCTCTGAATCCAGTCCCCCAGTCTCACCTCTAACTATGACATCCCCTCCTCTCTGCCTCCATGCACAGCTGACCATACAGAACTTCTCCTCCAGCCTTCTTCCCCATCCATGATGTTTGCCCAGACCCCCAGCTCCAGGAGCCTGGGTACCAGCCAGCGAAGCCTGCCAGAGAAGCAGGGAGGCCCGTGAAGCAGGTAGCCTACCTTTAGATCTTCACTCTCCCTCTCCTCCTCACCTCCAGAACCCCAGGCTATCCCCAGGTCTATCTACTTCAGACCACCTGATGTGGCCTCTCCTCACTCTCTGCCCCCATCCCCGGAGGACTAGGCTGCAGGCCTGACATAGATGGAGAACAGAAATGAACTCAATGCGATCTCTGAAGGTTCCTTGTCTCGTAATGTCACGCCAGGGTTTCATTGTTTCCTTTTTCAGTTTATCTTTTTAAAATCTCTATACACGCACATATGTATATATTTCTCTTTTTTATCTCCAAGTCCTTTGGATATATATTACGGCTCCCAGTTTAGTATTAATATAAAAGTTCTGACTGTGCGAACCAGTGAATCTCTGTATCTTCATCTGTTTCTTGTGACTTTTCTTGCGCTCTTTTCCTTCTACGTACTATTCTTGTCCTACGTCGATGTGTTTATGTTCTGTCGTATTTTGTTTTATTACTATCTATAGATGCCTGTTTGTTTTCTAAAGTGGGTGGGTCCAGATGGGCGTGGAGGAACTGGGAGGAATAGAGGGAGGGTAAGCTGTAATCGGGATATACTATAGGAGAGTGACGTTTATTTCAGCAAAATGAATTTGAAAAAGGCATGGGTCTATATAATATTTATTGGAAGGGGAAAAAAATCAGAGCAACAGCAATGTCCTGGCTGCTTCTGTGCGTCAACTTGACACAAGTTGGCGCTACCACAGAGGAAGGAGCCTCCCTTGAGGAGATGCCTCCATGAGACCCAGCTGTAAGGCATTTTCTTAACTAGTGATCAAGCAGGGAGGACTCAGCCCATTGTGGGTGGTGTTGTCCCTGGGCTGGTTGTCCTGGATTCTATAAGAAAGCAAGCTGAGCAAGCCAGGGGAAGCAAGTCAGTAAAAACATCCCTCCATGGCCTCTGCATCAGCTCCTGCTTCCTGACCTGCTTAAGTTCCAGTCCTGACTTCTTTTGGTGGTGAGCAGCAATGTGAAAGTGTGAGCTGAACAAACCCTTTCCTCCCCGACTTGCTTCTTGGTTAGGATGTTTCGTGCAGGAATAGGAACCTGGACTAAGACAGGCAGATAGGGGAGGTGAGGGTGCGTGAAAAGCACACTGTTTTAAATACTAAATTTACCTAAGCAACAATATATGAAATACTTGTTGGGGTGAGTTGGCCTGAGGGAGCACAGTGCAGGAGAAACAACTTCATTACTCTTGCTAGAATGTTTACCTGTGGGAAACACTTTGGTGGGCCAGAAAGAAAAGGGCGCAGTCAGACATGAAGCCTTAAATATCTTAAGTATAAAAGATCCACTACTATTTTTTTCATTCTGCAGATAAAATATTTCTTCAAAAGTAATGCTGTCATTTAAAATCCTTAACTTGTGTAGACTTCTGTAAAGAATGACTGTGCCCTTTGAAAAGAAGCAGCTTTATCTTTCCGGGGATGCCACGCTGGCCGCAAATTACACGCGGAAGAACAAAGAGCACCTCACTACGGCTCCATGGAGCTTCCGTGCACAAGCCCCGGTGGCAGTTTTCAGACGCTTCTTGATGATGAATGGTAATATTAGGCTCATACTCGGAGGCACCGTACAATGATTCTCCATTCCCTGATATTAAAAACCTATAAAGCTAACCCTATACCATAATTTACCTCTTCCAGTTAAAGCTCGTCTTCGTGACAACTGAAGTGAAAGAAGAATGAGAGGTTCCAGGGACACTGGCAGGTGTCAGGTTTAAGGTGAGAGAGTCAAAAGATGGGCCAGTTAGAAGGCGACAAATTCACACAG
>NW_022651508.1:0-3975 GCF_011064425.1 Rattus rattus
GATTGGCTATGGACTCCACACTCAGACTCTGCAGCAAGAAAGACTTGAACTGTCTCTTCTCTGCTGTCTGTCACCCTAGCAGAACACAGGGATCTAGGTACTTGGGGACACTAGGAAAAGAGGTAGTTTGTCAGGTTTGGGAAGCCAGGTTCTGGCCCCCTCTCCCTGCAAAGCATACTGCACTAGGATGCTTTACTGGTCAGACAGACAGACACAGACAGACAGACAGACACACACACACACCCTCACCCCTGTTCTCTCATTCCACATGCCACACTGCACACACGTACACCCCAAGTCCCACAAATACACCCACATGTGCTACACCTTGCGTGTCTTCCCCAAGTCTCTAAACCCACCGTATGAACACTGGTTTTCAGCTGAACCAGAGCACGCCCAGGTGCGCTGGCTGGGAAGCCTTTCTGCCTCTGCACAGCTCTTGCCTTCTCTGTTCCCCACCTCCAGTCCTTCCTCTGCTGCCTTCTCCAAGGGTAGCCAGGACAACTTGATCTACAGCTCCCTCCTGGTCTTTCTCATGGGCAGTTAATCCCACCGATTCCAAACGTTAGCGGAAAGACGCTCTAACCACCCCTACTGAAGCGGACACTGCAGCTTGACGGCACATAGTAAGAAATACTCCACTGCCTCTATTGCCTGCGCTTGCTCCATGGGTGGGAAATTCTATGATTTGTCAACACCAAGTCTCAAATGGAGGGGTCCCTTTGTCCCCTTGTCTCCCTGGAGTGGAGAACCTGAAAGAGAAGACTTAGTGTTGGACCTCTTGATGCCTGGTCGGTCACCCGTGAGCTGGGGGGCACACTGCATCCAAGCCCACGCTGAGAAAGAGACTTAACACTAGGCCAGGCATCTTACCAGACATGAAGCTCGCCCCACTTAACGTAGGTAAGGCTTTCATTCGTTCCTCTAGCAACTAAGAAATTATGAGGTCCTCATGGTTAAGCAGCTATTTTTCTACATGCCCTGGTTTTTTATCTTCCTTTCTTTACACTCTGACAGAGGCTGGAGTGATGGCTCAGCAGATAAGCATCCTTCCTGGCCTTTCAGACACCGGCTTAGTTCTCAGAACCCGTGTTGGAGAGGGGGTCATAATGGCCTGTAATTCCAGTTACATCTAGGACCTTTGATGTCCTCTTTTGGCCCCCGTGGGCACCCACATACATATAATATACATACACCCACCTATGGATGTACATGTGATTAAAAATGTAGCAATTAAAGTGCGGTCAGAAATGTAGTTTTGAGTCTTGATAGATTTCCAAATTCATTTAATTAAATATTTACAGCATAGTCTGGCATGAAGGATTATATACTAAGTGTCAAGAATGTATGGTCTCCACTTTGTTTGGCAAGTCTTGGGTTTAAGGATGAGATTTAAGAAGGCAAAGGGACATCTGTTTATGACTAATATCTTATGCATCTGTCACAAATGTGGCCAACCCCACCTCGTGCTTGGGAGGCCTGACCTCCCTGTCTTTGCCCTGCTCTACCTGTGTTTACAGGTTTTCATGGGTAGCTTTGATGACTCGGTTTCTAAATCTAACGTGTTAGAACAACAGAGAGTTTTACAGTCGTACAATAGGGTCTTTCACAGTGTGTCCTCTATAGCATCAACAGGCCATAGCTCTACTGGACCACACTCCTTCAGTATTGACCTCATGCTCTGAAATACACTCCTGTCCTTTGACAAGAGCTAGAGGCTTTCTTCATTTTCTTTTAGCCTCTTTGCCAAATTTTAAGTCGATTTTATGCCCCAAAGTTACTTAACACTTAAAAAACATTGCTTCAAGATGAAACCTCCTGTATGCCCCAGCACCACGTGCAGTTTCGGTGTGTTATCCTCCCACACAGACTCAGAAGGGAGCATTTTTGGATTGCAGGGTGATTTGAGAAAATTCTAAGCCCTTTTGATATCACAAAACATGTTAGAGCAGCATGCAAGGTGTTTACAAACCCAGGCGCCTGCCCTGGAGGCCGCGTTTCCAGACACCAGGTGTTTCCAGATGCTTTTTTGGATCTCTGGATGCTTGGTGGGCATGTTCCCCATTCTTGCTTCCTGACCTTTTCCAGATCTTTCTGAAGCTTCCCTTCTCCTTCATTGCCTGACTGATGCCTGTCCATGTTGACAGATCCTGAGGAACATCACAGACACCATTGCTCTTTCTGGTCAAGCAGTAATGAAGTCCCTTCACTGTATACTTTTATTTGTTACTATCTTGAAGCTTTGCATTTTCTTGACCAATGCTTCCCAGTTTCTGTTTGTCCTCCAGGGCTAGCAACAGGCAGCTTAGCTTCTCTCCTCTGCGCTGACATCACCAGACCTCACATGTAGTATGGCCATACTACATTTGTGCCTTGTTTACTCCACTTAGTATCACACCCTCCAGTTTTATTGGTATTACTGCAAGTGACATAATTTTCTTTTTTTAAAAAAACGGGATAATATTTCACTATGCATACATGCCAGTGAATCCACTGGTTCTGTCACCCCCTTTCAGGCTGTTAGTTGACAGACTCCCTGGCTGGTGCTCAGAGCATTAGTGATGGATAATCAAGTTACTTTTGGCTCTCTGGTATTGTGAACAATGATATAGTGAGACAAGAATGTGGTCATCTCTTCTAGAAACTATTTCCATAATGGCTGCCTTAATTTTCACCCCACCCACAGTGTGTGTGGCTCCTTTTCGTCCATGCTCAGCAGTGCTCACTGTCTTTTGTTTTCAAGGTTAGTCTGCCTTATTGATATGAGTTAATATTTCGTGTGTGTGTGTGTATGTGTGTGTGTGTGTGTGTGTGTACGTGTGCATGTAAGCATGTGTGTTTCATGTGCGTGCAGGTTTTCATGAATATGAATATGCATGTGTTTGGAGGCTAGAGTAATTTCCTGTCAGTCCTCAGGCAGTGTCCATGATGTTGATTGAAGCAGAACTTCCTGGCCTAGAACTTGTCCAGTGTGTTAGGTTGGCTGGCCAGTGAGCCTAGGGATTCACTTGTCTCCTTCCCCAGTACTGGGATTGCTAACATGCACATTATACTTTTACTTTTTACATGGGTTGTGGTTATACTCATGTCCTCATGCTTGCAAGATAAGCAGTTTGTCAGCTGAGCCCTTATTCTCACTGTGACTTTGACCTACATTCTCTTAGTGATGCCAACGTTGACTGTCATTCCTTCAACGTTGGTCATTTGCATGTCTTTTATCTTTGCTCCTCATTAATCAACGTTTTTCTTGTTGTTGTTGTTGTTTGCTATTGCACTGTTTGCATTTCTTACACATTTTGAGTATGAACTCCGCTTCAGTGTGAGCTTGCAAATGTTCTCTCTCACTCTCATTTGGGAATAAACTCTGTTTAGATGTGAGCGTGCAAATGTTCTCTCCCACTCTCTAGATTTTCTTTACTCTTCTGTCTTTTTGCTGTGCAGAAGTGTCTTAGTCTGAAGCAAATGTTTGCTTTTTCCCCAGGATTTGGGGGGGGGGAGTTGTTACCCATAATAGTCTTGTCTATCTCCCCCTTATACTTTTTTCTAGTGGCTCGCAGTTTGGAGACTTAGGTTTTAGTGTGTAATGTCTATCAAGTTGGATTTTATATGTGACACAAGGTAAGGGTCTCATCTTGTTCTGCATGTGACAATGTGGCTCTCCTAGCACTGCTTATCGAGTTGCTGTTTAACATGTGTGCTGCTGGCAGCATTGTCAAAGATCAAGTACCGCTGCACTGCCCTAAGTCTGACTGGTCCTTACATCTGTTTCTGGGCTAGAACCATCCTATCTGTCAGAGCTTCCTACTGGATCTTGAAATCATGTAATACACTGTATTCTTATTACCTCAAATATTCTTCCTGCTTCAGATCTCTTGTGCCATCACGAAGATCTGTTTTTAGATAGATGACTTCCTCCCCTCCTCCTCCTCCTCCTCCTCTCCCTCCTCTTTCTCCTCCTCCTCCTCTCTTCTTCTT
>NW_022651509.1:0-2500 GCF_011064425.1 Rattus rattus
GGACGTTGTCTGAGAACTATGGTGGCTCCAGACAGACAAGAGTGATTGAGGCAGGAAGGATGTGGAGAGGAGCCTGGATAGGCCAGCGGAAGCCTCCCTGGGCCCACTTTTTTAAATGAGATAATAGCAAATAGGTGTGTGTGTGTGTGTGTGTGTGTGTGTGTGTGTGTGTGTGTGTGTGTGTCCCTGCGCACACAAGCATGTGCGCTGTTGCTTCATGTGATCAGCATACAGAATGGACAAAGGACAACAGGAGGCACAGCCTGGGCAGGGTGGAGGTTAGCTGGAGATGCAGGACAGAAGGTGGAGCTCAGGCCTCTGACTTGGCCAGGTTCCCACCCAAGCTCCTGGCACACAACAGGGCTGCTTGGAATCATGGCTAAGGAAGCTGCCTTGTGGGTGGGGTTGGGGACAGTGCTACTTCTGAGATTCTTGGAGGGGGGCAGGCAAACTGGGAAGCTGTGTCCTCTTGTTCTGAAACCCTTCTTTTCTTTCCCAAGGTGAGAAATGTCGCAGCTTCATTGACCTCGCCCCAGCTTCAGAGAAAGGTAAGTAGTTAGCTCTGCCCTCCCTGGGGACCTGCGTTGGCCTGGTGGCTTGTCAGGGCCTGGGGTTTCTTTCTTGCAGCCGTGTGCTTCCTGTTACACAGAATTGTCTGTCTCTGGGGGCAGAGTATGAAGTGAGGAGGCCAGTGGAGGAGGGGTGCCTTGGCTGGGTGATGATCCTACCCCACAGACCTGCCATTTCCTTGGAAAGTTCCAGCAAGCCACCCTGGGGAGACTGAGGGACAAGGGACAAGAAAGTCAGTGCCCTTCAGCAGGCAGGAAGGAGTCAATTCCTTCAGCTGAGTGGGTGCCCACTGAGGGGATGGACTGTTTCCTCTGCTTCTTCAGGTTCCCTGGAGACATTTCCTATTTGTGCACAAGTCTGATCCTGAGGCACTTGGTTGAGCCACCAGGATCTGTCTGTCTTCAACCAGAGATTACGAGCAATCACTGTGCAATCCAGCATTTCTTACAGACGGGGATGGTGGCTACTGGGGGCTTGGTTACTAATTGTCGGTGTCCAGCTTCGTCTCCAGGACCTCCATTGACCTCCTGATGAGAGGTCTATCCCTTGCCATTGACAATGGAGAAACATTCCAGAGGGATTACATCACCAAAATTTCAGAGCAAAGGGCAGGCAGAGTCAGGCTTTTAAGGCAGGACCTTGACTCCAGTGTGGGTTTGCCTGAGCAGGACTCTAGGTGAATGCTTGCTTCCTTGGCATGGTGGGTGAGTTCTGCAAATGCATTCAGTGTGAGGATGTAGGCACCAGGGTACCCCTGGTACTTGTGGCCGTGTTCCAGGGCACCTGCAATGGTATGTCCATGTGGTGCCCCCTGGAAATATCGCATGTCTGTGTACAGTGTACATTGTGTGTACTGTGTACAATGGCTGTGCTCCTCCAGAGGGCTCAAGCCTCCCTTGCTTTCTTTATGGGGACTGAGAGCCCCCAAGGGTGAACGTCATCTATTTTACTGGTGGTGCAGTTTGACTTTTAGGACTTGGTGGCCGCACAGAGGACCGTCTGATGGCATATATCAAATGTTTACGAGGACGCTGTGTGTCAGGCTTTGTTACCTAGTGATAGAAGGCTTTTCTGTCCCCACTGCCTCTCAAAGTCTCTGGCTTTAACTCTGTGTGGCCCTGTTGGTTTGTGACAGCTGCATGGCTCTCCCAGCTGCCCCTGAGGTCCCAGGTGCTTTTAGGTCAAATTCACTAATCCCCATCTTCCTTCTGCGCTTGACTCTTCACTTCAAACAGGAGCCTAACGCAAAGAGAAGAGTAAGTCATTCGACCCCTGACCCCTGGGAGGTCTGCATTGAGCATTTCTGCCTCTTTGTGTTCATATCCGAGCTGGCTACACCAGCTTCCTCCTTCCTGGGGTCCTTCTGGTCTGCTAATGTACAACCCTTTCCTACATCTCACACACACGCACGCACACACACACACACACACACACACACACGCACACGCACACTCTCACACACATACATACATATATACATACACACATGTACACACACACACGCATATGCACATGCACATGCACACTCACACACATACATACATATATACATGCACACATGTACACACACACACACACTCTCACGCACACAGGCCTCACTCACTGGACTGTTCTCTGGGCTCTGTTCGTCACACACAGTCACGTGACCCTCCTCACAGGTGAAGAAACAGGCACAGTAGAGTCACATAGTTAGGAGGTGGGATTAGAACCCAGCTCTTTCCTCGTTTCGTTTCTTTTACAGAAATGCTTACCTTTGCATACTGTGTGTGTTTGCATGCAGGTCTGGAGGTCAGAGGGTAATCTGTGGGAGTTAACCCACCGTGTGTGTCATGGGGTGAACTCACGTCATTGGGATTGGTGGCAACCCCATGAGTCGTCTTGCTAGCCTGTTTGTTTCTTGAGACAGCGTCTCATGTAGGCCAGGCTGGCT
>NW_022651510.1:0-4055 GCF_011064425.1 Rattus rattus
GACTGACTCTGGGCTCCAACTCCATAGGTAGCAATGAATAGCCTAGTAAAAGCACCAGTGGAAGGGGAAGCCCTTGGTCCTGCCAAGACTGAAACCCCAGTGAAAGTGATTGTTGGGGGGAGGGTGGTGATGGGGGGAGGATGGGGATGGGAACTCCAATATAGAACGGGAGGGGTTAGGGGGATGTTGGCCTGGAAACCGGGAAAGGGAATAACAACGAAATGTAAATAGGAAATACCCAAGTTAATGAAGATGGAAAAAAACAAAAACAAAAACAAAAAAAATCACAAAAAACAGAAAACCGCAAAAACCAAAAAACCAAAAAACAAAACACACACACAAAAAAACAAAAAGCAAAACACAGAAAAAACCCCCCAAAAACCAAAAAACCAAAAACACAAAACACAAAACAGGAAAAATGAAAAACAAAAGACAAACAAAAACTGAGGAAGGAGGAAAAAAGAGCATAGGACCCTCTCCACCTAGTGCCCCAGATCATCCCTGATACCAGTGGAGGGGCCTTGGGCGCTGGAGAAGGGGCAGAGTGAGCTCTGTATGAGAGACCGCCCCCTCCCTCAGGCCAGAGATCCGCGTGTCCTGACCCAAACAGACTCCCCAAAACCCTGTCGCAGAGGGTCTTCCCACCTCTTGGTGCCCCCAGGAGGAGACAGGGAGACAGGTTGGGAGAAGGAACCAAACCCTGAGGACCAGAGAGCCTGACGGACCCACACTCATCCTCTCTGTCCCCAAGACCCCAGTTGATCCCTAGAATGGAGGGGACTCTGTTGAGGATGGGAGGGAAGGAATGAGTGCTAGGCCTTGCTGGTCTGGAGCAGGTGTGGGAGGAAGAGACAGAGATTGCCTTTCCCCTTCTCAGGCTCCCTCCCTCTGAAAGGCTTAGTCAAGGCCGGAGGTTGGAGGGCAGCATTAGGGAGCATGCGGATCTTGGCAACAAGCGGGCCCCTTGGAGGACAAAAGCAGAAGGGAGAAAAGTAAGCAATCCTTTTTTAAAAGGCTGGAAAAATGGCTCAGTGGTTAAGAGCACTGACTGTTCTTCCAGAGGTGTTGAGTTCAAATTGCAGTAACCACGTGGTGGCTCACAACCATCTATAAACCATCTGTAATAAGATCGGATGCCCTCTTCTGGTGTGTCTGAAGACAGTTACAGTGTACTTATATATAATAAATAAATCTTTAAAAAAGGAAAAAGAAAAGTAAGCAGTCATTGAGAGATGGAGGAGAAAACCCGGGGCGAGGAGAGGAATTGGAGGCGCCCAAGGCCGCAGGTGTTAAACTGCTTGCAAGTAAGTGCAAGCAATCAAGCTAGTGCCTGCAGAGACAAATACTTGTGTCAAAGACTGTCTTCCAGTAGATGGTAGCAAGGCAGCAAGGGAGCTGCTCTGCTGCATAGGAAACCTTGACCCCCCAACCCAGAAGCAGGTCGCCTACAAATGGTTTAGTGCCAGGTTCCACACGAACACGTGTTACTCCGCACTGGTCCGGTCCTTGATGCGGGGAGGTCCACCCCATTCAAGGGGAGTGACATGGGGACCCGCCGGACAGGGACGAATGGGGACCCAGCTCTCCAGGGCCAACCAAGGCTCCTTCAGCGCTGCCTGCCATTATCATTCCGCCTGGGCAGGATTCTGACCTTAGAGGTGTTCAGTCATAATCCCACAGATGGTAGCTTCGCCCCATTGGCTCCTCAGCCAAGCACATACACCAAATGTCTGAACCTGCGGTTCCTCTCGTACTGAGCAGGATTACCATGGCAACAACACATCATCAGTAGGGTAAAACTAACCTGTCTAAACCCAGCTCACCTTCCCTATAAGTGGGTGAACAATCCAATGCTTGATGAATTCTGCTTCACAATGATAGGAAGAGCAAACATCAAAGGATCAAAAAGCGACATCGTTGTCACAAGCCAGTTATCTCTGTAGTAACTTTTCTGACACCTACTGCTTAACGCCCAAAAGGTCAGAAGGATGGTGAGGTCCGGTTTGTGAGGTCCCGCTTTCACAGTCTGTATTTGTACTGAAAATCAAGATCAAGAGCTTTTGCCTTTCTGCTCCAGGAAGGTTTCTGTCCCTGAGCTCGCCTTAGGACACCTGCGTTACCATTTGACAGGTGTACCTACCGCCCCGGTCAAACTCCCAACCTGGCACTGTCCTGGGCTTGGTCGTATCCAGGATTGATGCCAAGTGAGACCCTAGACTCATCCCCCCCCACTCCTGCCTCACCCAGGTCAGTGCAAAAAAAACGAGAGAGTAGTGGTAATTATTTCCTATAGCAGCATCGAGGCTATGGACTTCACCCTGGCCCTCTCAGGGAATGGGGGGCACCGGGAACCTCAGTTATTCTACACCTCTCATGTCTCTTCACCGTGCCAGTGTAGAGACAAGCTCAACAGGGTCTTCCTTCCCTGCTGATTCCGCCAAGCGCATTCCCCTGGCTGAGGTTTCGCTGGATAATAGGTAGGGACAGTGGGAATCTTGTTCATCCATTCATACTCGTCACTAATTAGACGGCGAGGCATTTGGCTACCTTAAGAGACTCATAGTTACTCCCGCCGTTTACCCGCGCTTCCTTTGAATTTCTTCACTTTGACATTCCAGGCACTGGGCAGAAATCGCATTGTGTTTTCGCGATCTTTGTTTAAACAGTTGTTGCCTGGTGCACCAGTTCAGGTCCCCCCTTGTGTGCCGAGGGGAGGGCGGGCGCGGAAAAACAAAGCCTGGGGCTGGAAATTGCGGACCCCACGGGGAAAAACACCAACGTGGAGAACCCAACTGTAGGACCCGCCCTCTCGCCCGTGGGATGGCGGGAGGGGAGGAGAATACCTGCTAGGCTCCCCTGGGGTGCAGCCCATGATGCCCCACCAGCTGGGGCGATCACAGGAAGGCCCGGGCATCGTCCAGAGTAGCAGCCGATGGCCCTGCTCGCCTGTCCCCCCACCAAGGACCCGTGAGGGTTCCTCCTGCTCCAGCCTGCCTGGGAGTGGACCCACCACCCCTTGACCCCAGAGCGCGCCGCCCTGCAACCTCCTCCCGCAGATGGGGGAAAGGGGGAGACCTGGCCCTGTGGGGGAAGCTGGAGGTGGACCTGTGAAGCAGAAAGGGAGTGGGGGGGGCGGTGGGTGCCTCGTCCAGCCACAGCGTGTGCCCAGTTTTGCTTGGCACCCCAGCTCGACTGACAGAGCCCTTAGAGCCGATCCTTATCCCAAAGTTATGGATCCGGGTTGCCAACTTCCCTTACCTACCTGGTTCCAAGATGGAGACCTGTTCACCTTGGAGACCTGCTGCGGATATGGGTACGGCCCGGCGCGAGATTTACACCCTCTCCCCCGGATTTTCAAGGGCCAGCGAGAGCTCACCGGACGCCGCCGGAACCGCGACGCTTTCCAAGGCACGGGCCCCTCTCTCGGGGCGAACCCATTCCAGGGCGCCCTGCCCTTCACAAAGAAAAGAGAACTCTCCCTGGAGCTTCCATCAGCTTCTCAGGGATAGGTTGTGTCACCACATTGGACACCTCGCCCATCTCCGACACTCCAGATTTGAGGACCTGAACCTGATCCCATTGCCAAGGGGGAGGCACTCGCCCATATCTCAGAATGACTAATCCATGATCAACTACTGTTTATGCCCTTCTCCAGTTCTGCCTTCAAAGTTCCTTCTCAAGAAGATTTTTAGTAAGGTTCAAGGTTCCTCCTTAAGAAGCACCAGTAGGAAGGGGCGGCGCAGATCTTCCTGGTTGCTGCCACCGCAGAGAGCCTTTGGGCAGCACCCCGCGAGCGAACTTGAGCCTCGGGACCGCAGGTAAGACCAACTTTTCTGCTGCAAGTGACCAGCCTGGTGAACTCAAGACACAGGCCCACAGGAACAGCTGAAGACCTGTAGAGGGGAAAAACTACACGCACCAAAGCAGAACACTCTGTCCCCATAACTGGCTGAAAGAAAACAGTAAAACAGGTCTACAGCACTCCTGACACACAGGCTTATAGGACAGTCTAGCCACTGTCAGAAATAGCAGAACAAAGTAACACTAGAGATAAT
>NW_022651511.1:0-4193 GCF_011064425.1 Rattus rattus
GACCTCGTAGGTTGCAATGAATATCCTAGTAAGAGCACCAGTGGAAGGGGAAGCCCTGGGTCCTGCTAAGACTGAACCCCTAGTGAACTAGTCTGTTGGGAGAGGGCAACTAAATGGGAGGGTTAGGAGGAAACACCCATAAGGAAGGGGAGGGGAGGGGATGTTTGGTTGGAAACCGGGAAAAGGAATAACATTCGAAATGTATATAAGAAAAATTCAAGTTAATAATAAAAAAAAAAAAAAAAAGATCAATTTCTCATGTTGAAATGGCAAGCACTTTCCTTAGTGAGCATTTTCTCAAACCTAGTGTTCACATTTTTTAGATGAAAATCATGATAAATATTTAATATTTTATAATCCTAATTGTCTCATAATAAGGAATTAATCTAATATCTAAAAATAGATACTATCTATGCGATACAATCTACTATCTTAGAAAAAGTTCTTCCGAACAAATATATACAAAAGATGCAAATGATGTTACTCATAGTTTAATAGGTCAAATTAACATATGAAGAAATTAGAACCTTCTGATTCATCATGGAAGTGAAAAGAAAATGCAAAATGAGCAAAAAAAATCACTGTCTTGCATATGATTTTGGTGTAATTAGAAAGTGACAGGCAAAAAATTGAGGTTCATCCCTAGTTTCTCATCCTATGGTAATTTCAACTCAAAGCATCAAATACATGGATATAAAATAGGAAACATGTCCACACACCTATGTTTTTAGTTGCCCTGTTTTGTTTCTTCCAAATAGCTCCACTTTCCCATAACTCTACCTTTCTTATATCATAAAAATCATAATATTTGGGGTTTTTTTTGTTTTAGATTGTCACTGTTCATTGAGAAAAAGCATAGATTACTAAATACACAGGGTTCCTCTGGGTCATCCAAGATTGTTTTGTTTTCTTATGAACTTAAGATGTTATTTATCTCCTTTCCAAAAGTTCTTTCCAAAAATGAAAGAAAAATACGTATTTTTTATGAGTTACTAAAAATATGTCAACATAAGAATGAACTTTTGATACACAATTAAACTTCTTTTTAAAAAGTACTACCTAATAAAACTAACATGTATGGATATTGTATTATTTGTGTGAACTATAATGATAGTTCCGTGTGTGTGTATAAATTTTGTTGTTAAAAGCATATATTACTTTTTCCTATTGACTTGTTTAGTGAATGAGTAAATAGATAAAAAGATTATGTTTACAGTGAAAAATGTGAAACCTGAATGTACATCTACAGATTGTTTGTTAAAAGGAAAAAAACAGGGCATTTCTTAGTGCACATGTGTGTAAACCCTGTTGCTCTTTGTGAAATGGAGGGACAGAGGCAGAGAATCTAATTGTCCTGTGAGTTATAAAATGACATGGTATTAAACAAGGATGATGATGATTCTTTCTGTAAAAGATTTAAGCCTAACATCTTTTTGCATAGATACACACACACACACACACACACACACAAACACACACACACACACACGTGCACAGAGAGAGAGGCAAAGAGAGATAATTATGTACATATATCCCACAAACACTCACATAAAATTAATCATAGAAATGGCATCTGATGTCCAGTTGAATGACCTGGGTATTCATGAATTAACAATGTCTTAGTAGCTGGTGACTTGGTCAAGAAACATTTGTAGGGTTCTTTTAGTTCTTTGTGTGTGTGTGTGTGTGTGTGTGTGTGTGTGTGTGTGTGTGTGTGTGTGTGTGTGACTTTGCAGATTGAAGTTGAATTCCAGAAAATGAAAGACCTGTTTCTAATTGATGGACAGAATTCATCATGGATACATAGAAAATGAATTGATCCATTTTGGAGATCAAGTTCTTGAAAGGTCCACATTCAGGATTCTGCAACATCCTAAAGAATCAAAACTGTGGGTCATATTAGTCATATGAAACTTAATATAGTAGAAGCTTCTCAAAAACATATATATACTTTGAAAGAAATCTCAATGGATTCATTAAATAACACATGAGACCAAGCCACAACTAGGATTCTCAGCAAGAAATGAATCCTACAGTTCTGAGAATGGGTTAGATTGAGTTGTTGGCCAGATGAGCCTTGTGGAAATATATACAACAACTCAGACTACAACCAAGGTTATTGGTTGTTCAGCAGCAAAATTAAAAGCACCACTGAAAACGATAGCACAATACAATGTACTGGACAGCAAAAGTTGAGCTAGAGAAAACTATTTCCTTTTATTCCTATGGAGTAGCATTCTAGGTAAAGAAAGTACTTTTGCACTCTCAAAGGAAATGTACAATTCAACTTCAACTACTGAGACCCTTTGATCATAACACAACAGACTGCAACATACAAGTATGGAATAGTGCGATAGTGGCACAAAGCTTATGGGACTAGCCAAGCAATTTCTGACTAGATTTAAGATCCACTCCAGGCTGGAGAGATGGCTCAGTGGTTAAGAGCACTGACTGCTCTTCCAGAGGTCCTGAGTTCAAATCCCAGCAACCATGTGGTAGCTCACAACCATCTGTAATGGGATCTGATGCCCTCTTCTGGTGTGTCTGAAGACAGTGGCAGTGTATATAATAAATAAATAAATCTTAAAAAAGAAAGAAAGAAAGATCCACTCCTCCCTGGATGGAATTCAACACTGCTCAGGTTTCTAAAAACCTAAAACTAAACAGTCCATGGACCTTGGGGAGAACCAAACAGTATTGTTTTGCTAAAGTATGTAGCAATAAAATGACTCCTTAGAACATTCTTTTTCTGTAGATCAATGTCTCATTCAACCATTGTCATAACACTTTGATGAAGCAGGATGAATTCATAAAACCTACTCAGGGCTCGTGTAATGATGCAAAAAGATGAGGTAAAAATTCTACTAGACAGAGAAGATGGGAGAACACTCTGGAAACAAGGCTTCTAAATAGCAAGAGACATATGAACTCTCTGGGACTATGAAAAGCATGCACAGGACCTGTATCATTTTAGAGTCGGATGAGGTAGCAGTGCTGGGAGGAACAAGCCCCCCTATCTTTGAATTCAAGCTGTCTCCAAATATGAGTAAATTCCTTTTCCATACCCAATGGGAAATACAAAATAAAGTTTCCAAAGAATTCTCATTGGGTATGCAAACTATTCTTAAGACCAGACCCATGTTCAGGAGTATTAGAAAATAAAATTAATAAACAATGGAATTTTGGGATGGTAATTTTTTTAATCCTTACAAGTTTTTTTGCATAAAATTTATGTTTTTTTGTTTTTTTATGTTTTTTTGTATATGAAAAGTATTTCCACATCTCTATATGTATTTCTCATCCTTGTCCTTTTCCTTGATTATTTTTCATTTATTTATTTGCATACGCATTTTGTACTACTCTGGCTATTTGTTTTAGTTTACTTTATTATAATTTTAGATGCATTTTGTTTTCTCTCAACAGAAAGAAAAAGAAGCAGGTGAATTTGGGTGTTATATGAGATGTGGGAGGACCTGGGAAAATGTTGGTGGAGGTAAAGCTGTAATTACAATATATTGTATGAAAATAAACTATTTGAGTAAAAAAAAAGAAAAGAATACTGTTTTAATACTTACCAAATATGAGTTTGCGGCCCAGAGTCCCTAGGGACTAGCGGAGGGATCCCTGCCTTCAGTGTGCTCTCTCCCAGGCCCCTGAGGAGTTCTCACGCCTGGTCGGGCAGACACCCTGAGGCAAGCGGAGGAGACCACTCAACGCCGCCCACCTCTGCACATCCCTGGCCCAGGAGGGCCTGTACTCGGCCTCTGGGTACCGTGAGGAGGGCCAAGAGCAACAGGTCATTCGCCTGAGACACACCTGAAAGAGACCGACCCGGATAAACAGGCTCTGCACCCAAATCCTGGGAGGAGAAATAAACCAGAGAGGCGGACACGCCCAAACCAGAAGAGACTGCAATGCTGCACAGTACTGACCCCAGAGGGAAAAACAAAAGCTATCTGGAACCCTGGTGCACGGAGGTCCCAGAAGGCGGTGGCAGATCTTCCTGGCTGCTGAGGCAAATGGAGAGCTCATAGGCAACACCCCGCGAGCAAACCTGAGCCTGGGGACCACAGGTAAGACAAACTTTTCTGCTACAAACGACTTGCCTGGTGATCTCAAGACACAGGCTCACAGGAACAGCTGAAGACCTGTAGAGAAGAAAAACTACGCGCCCAAAAGCAGAACACTCTGTC
>NW_022651512.1:0-3890 GCF_011064425.1 Rattus rattus
CTTGTCTAGCTCGGCCTTCCACGTGGGGCACAGTGGAATCCAGCGCCATCTAGTGGTGGCGAAAGTTATTGCGGCCCTCTACAGTTGCTCTCCCCTTCAGCTCCTTCACTCCTTCCCTTAATACCTCCATAGGAGTCCCTGACTTCTGTCCAATGGTTGGGTGTCTGAATCTGTCTCAGTCAGCTTCTGGTAATGCCTTTCAGAGGTCAGCCATGCTAGACTCCTTTCTGTAAGATCAGTAATTGTCTCAGGCCTTGCTGCCCCCCAACCCCAATACAAGATGGATTCCAACTTGGGCTGATCACTTTACAGCCTTTCCTTCAGTCTCTTCTAAATTTTTGTCCTTGTAATTCTTTTAGATAGTTACAATTCTGGATCAGAAATTTTGACTGTGGGTTGGTAACCAGTTCCCTTCACTTGGGACCCACTCTATCTACAGGAGGTTGACTCTTCGAGTTCCCTCTCCATACTGTTGCATATTTTGACTAAGATCACTCACATTTAGTCCCATGAGTCTCTCATATCCCAGGTCTCTGGAACTTTCTAGAAGCACTCACCCCCAACCTTCAACTGCCAGAAACTGGATATTTTCATTTATTCTCCTGGTCCTCTGGGATTTTCTCTTTCTCCCCTCTCCCCAAACCTGATCCTGTCCCCTTCCACCTCCCTTTTTTTTTTGTTAAACTTTTAGTGTCTATGGGTCGCATCCTGGATATCCTGTACTTTTTGTTTAATTTTCACCTATCAGTGAGTATATACCCATGTTCTGTTTGGTCTGGGTTACCTCAATCAGGATGATATTTTCTAGTTCCATCCATTTGCCTGCAAACTCATGATATCCTTGTTTTTATTAGCTGAATAGTATTCCATTATGCAAATGAGTCACATTTTCTGTACGTATTCTTCAGTTGAGGGACATCTGTAAGCTTTCATGTTCTGGCTACTATAAATAAGGTGAACATAGGCCATAACATAATGGAGTACATGTCCATGAAATATGGTGTAACATCTTTTGGGTATATATACAGGAGTAGTATAGCTGGCTCTTCAGGAAGAACCATTTCCAGTTTTCTCAGGAATCACCAGATTGATTGCCAGAGAGTTTGTACCAGTTTTCAATCCCCCCAGCAGCAGAGGACTGTTTCATTGGTAGGCATTTTCTACCTCTATGCCTGTGTTTCCTATATTTCTTTAAGGATATTATTTGTATTCTTCTTGAAGGCCTCTATCAATATAATGGAATGGAATTTTATGTCAGTATATTGTCTTTCACCTATGTGAGGGTGTTTAAGGCTTGCTGTGGTGGGAGAGCTGGGTTTCATTGTTGCCAAATTACATTGGCTTCTGTTGCTTGCCACCTGGTCACCTCTGGTGTTAACTGGGCTGGGTGTCTGTGACTAGAGATGGCCTCCTTGGGAGCTGGAGAGCTCTGTGACATGGGTTAGAGCAGGCCTCCTGGAAGACAAGAAGTGCTGTCTCTCAATGAAGGGGAGAGGCTCCTTTGAACTTGGATAGTGCAAGCATCCTGTGTCCCTGGTTAGGGCAACCTTCCTGTATCACTGGCTAGGGCCGAATTCCTGGGAAATTTGTGGGATAGGAGAGGGAGAAGGCTGGTCATCTGCCTCATCTTCTTCCTTAGATATGGATTAAGTCATTAGTCATTAATCATAAGTATTATAAGCTTTACTTAGCAAGACAAAATTATGAAGTCTTGAAATTTGGGTCAAATCTTCTATTCCTATTTTTTCCAGATGTGTTAGCTATGTAGGT
Source organism: Rattus rattus (assembly GCF_011064425.1). Taxonomy (NCBI): domain Eukaryota; kingdom Metazoa; phylum Chordata; class Mammalia; order Rodentia; family Muridae; genus Rattus; species Rattus rattus. Next base: position 1,771 of record NW_022651512.1, read on the forward strand.
TGTTAAATCTCAATAATTTACATTATATCCCATATAATGTGTTCATACGGTTATGAAACATTATTGATTTTTATTTCTGACATTTCATTTTCAACTTGTCGATTTTATTTTGTCATTCATTCTGGCACACTTTAAAAAAAAGTTGTTTTAAAAAAGAATGCCTCTTGCACTCGAGTGGCAGGTCCCCTGCAGGCCAGACACCACCCAGACCTGAAGGGATCCGGCCAACAGTTCTCTGCACACAAATCCTGTGGGAGGGAGAGCTAAACCTTTAGAGGGGCAGACACACCTGAGAAGCCAGAAGTGTGTGCACTGTGCCCACATTTCTTACTCCAGAGAAAAACACCTAATGCCATCTGGGACCCTGGTGCAGGGGGCCTCCTGGAAAAGGCAGCGCAGGCCCTCCTGGTTGCCGCTATCACGGAGAGCTCAAAAACAAACACACATGAGCAACTTCATCTGCAGGACCACAGGTAAGACCAACTTTTCTGCTCCAAGCGACCTGCCTGGTGATCTCAGGCCACAGGCCCACAGGAACAGCTGAAGACCAGTAGACAGGAAAGACTACAGGCCTGAAAGCAGAACAGTCTGTTCCCATAACTGGCTGAAAGAAAACAGGTCTACAGCACTCCTGACACACAGGCCTATAGGATGGTCTAGCCACTGTCAGAAATAGCAGAACAAGGTAACTCCAGAGACAACCTGATGGTGAGAGGCAAGCTCAGGAACCCAAGCAACAGAAACCAAGACTACATGGCATCATCGGAGCCCAATTCTCCCACCAAAGCAAACACTGAATATCGAAACACACCAGAAAAGCAAGATCTAGATTTAAAATCACATTTGATCATGATGCTGGAGGACTTCAAGAAAGACATAAAGAACTCCCTTAGAGAAACATAGGAAAACATAAAAAAACAAGCAGAGGGCTATAGAGAGGAATCACTAAAATCCCCAAAAGAATTCCAGGAAATGGTTGCTGCCGCCGCGGAGAGCCCGTGGGCAGCACCCCGAGAGCGAACTTGAGCCTCGGGACCACAGGTAAGACCAACTTATCTGCTGCAAGTGAACTGCGTGGTGAAATCGGGACACACAGAGGCAGAATTCCTCTAGGACCGGGCACGTCCTGTGTTTACTGGAAGTCCCACACTCGAGGATTCCGGCCCCCAGCAGCTCTCTGCTCCCACACCCCGGGGGAGAGAGACCTCACCGCCTGGTCAGGTGGGCACTCCTGAGGCTGCAGAGCGGAAGAGACCACCAACACTGCCCACCCCTGCCCACATCCCTGGCCCAAGAGGAAACTGTATAAGGCCTCTGGGTGCCCATGGGTGAGGGCCAAGGAGCGGCAGGACCCCTGCCTGAGACACCACCGGAACCTGAAGGAAACAGACCGGATAAACAGTTCTCTGCACCCAAATCCCGTGGGAGGGAGAGCTAAACCTTCAGAGAGGCAGACAAGCCTGCAAAACCAGAAGAGACTGCTTTCTGCACACATTACTGACTCCAAAGGAAAACACAAAATGCCATCTGGAACCCTGGTGCACGGAGGCTCCCGGAAAGGGTGGCGCAGATCTTCCTGGTTGCTGCCGCCTCGGAGAGCCCGTGGGCAGCACCCTTCGAGTGAACTTGAGCCTCGGGACCACAGGTAAGACCAACTTTTCTGCTGCAAGTGACCTGCCTGGTGAACTCAAGACACAGGTCCACAGGAACAGCTGAAGACCTGTAGAGAGGAAAAACTACACGCCCGAAAGCAGACCACTCTGTCCCCATAACTGACTGAAAGAGAGGAAAACAGGTCTACAGCACTCCTGACACACAGGCTTATAGGACAGTTTAGCCACTGTCAGAAATAGCAGAACAAAGTAACACTAGAGATAATCTGATGGCAAGAGGCAAGCACAGGAACCCAAGCAACAGAAATCAAGACTACATGGCACCATCAGAGCCCAATTCTCCCATCAAAACAAACATGGAATATCCAAACACACCAGAAAAGCAAGATCTAGTTTCAAAATCATATTTGACCATGATGCTGGCGGACTTCAAGAAAAGGCGTGAAAGAGCTCCCTTAGAGAACAAGTAGAAGCCTACAGAGAGGAATCGCAAAAAATGCCTGAAAA
>NW_022651513.1:0-4223 GCF_011064425.1 Rattus rattus
TTCTGCCAATCCATGAGCATCTCTCCATTTTCTGAGATCTTCAATTTCTTTCTTGAGAGACACGAAGTTCTTATCATAAAGATCTTTCACTTGTGTGGTTAGAGTTACTCCGAGATATTTTGGCTATTGTGAAGGGAGTGGTTTCCCTAATTTCTTTCTCAGCCTGTTTATCATTTGTATAAAGGAAGGCTACTAATTATTTTAGTTAATTTTATGTCCAGCCACTTTGCTGAAGCTATTTATTAGCTGGAGAAGTTCTCTGGTAGAATGTTGGGGTCACTTATGTAGACTATCATATCATGTGCAAATAATGATATTTTTAATTCTTTGCCAATTTGTATCCCCTGGATCTCGAGATGGCTCAGCAGTTAAGCACACTAACTGCTCTTCCAGGGGTCCTTAGTTCAAATCCCAGCAACCATATAATGGCTCACAAGCATCTATAATGAGATCTGATGCCCTTTTCTGGTGTGTCTAAAGACAGCTATGGTGTACTTATATTCAATTATTAAGAACAAGGACATCATGAGTTTTGCAAGCAAATGGATGGAACTAGAAAACATCATCCTGAGTGAGGGAACTCAAACCACAAAGGACATACATGATATGTAATCACTAATAAGTGGATATTAGCCAAAAAGTACAGCATATCTAGGACACAACCCACAGGATTTAAGTCTAACAAGCAGAAGGACCTCAGTGGGGATACTTCAATCCCACTTAGAAAGGGAAAGGAAATAATTACAGGAGGCAGAGGGAGGGAGCAACTTTGGTAGGAGAGGGAAGGAGGAGGGGAAAGGGAAACGGCTCAGGTATGGGGGTAGGAGAAACAGGAGAGAAGCCCTGGGGCCCACCAGAATGAATGGAAATATGCAGCCTCAGTAGGCAGGAGGTGAGAAGGTCCTCTTGCAAGTACCAGAGATGAGGGAGATGAGAGATTCTCAGGACTCAATGGGAGTGACCTTACATGAAATGCTAAACAGTGAGAGGGAACTCAAAGAGTCTACCTCCAGTAGATAGACAGGGCATCAAGTGGAGGGATGGGGTTGCCATCCCACAGTCAAAAACTGTGACCCAGAATTGTTCCTATGTACAAGAACTGCAGGGAAAAAATGGTGAGAAGCTTTTTTAATTTTTATTTTCTTTATTTATTGCTAAGTGGATGGCAATGCTTGCTACATGCATGTTTTCCTCTTTAGGATGGTGATAAACACCATTTTGAATGTCATACCAAGGGGATCCTGATAATTACAATTTTTGTTACTTCATGCCACTCTTTTTAATCTTCATGTTTGCAAGCAAACATCTTTTCATCTTTCCATCTTCTATAGAAATACAAGCATAACCCTGAGCATACATGTAAACAAGTCAAGGCTTCCAAGCAGTCTCCATCTCATCTTATAACATCCTTGGCTGAGGAGCAGCTGGAAATATTGGTTTAGCTTAATACTGCTGTGCTGTTGAACATGAATGATCATGCAGAATTTTAAATTCTTAGAATATAAAGTAAGAGAAAGTGAATCTTTGGAGGAGGCACACTTTCAGTCTTTACATCTTTAAGAAACATTTTGGTGGTACAATGTTTGTGTTCAACTATGGTTTGTCCTTGTGAATTTTAAGGGATATATGTTAAATGCTTAATGTGTCAGTCAGCTAAGAATTGAGCAAATTGAGCTCCAGCACACCTCCACACATTATCAGTCTTAATAGTACTAGTTATACTAAATTAACTAAAGTGTTTAGTAATTGTATGAAAACATGAATGGGAGTGTTATTGCCATGAGTAACCTGAACAAGTGTCTATCACAACATAAACAAAGGATAAATAGGCAAAGAATGAATATGAGTAATTCTCCATTCATTGTGTCTGTTTCCTCAAGGATTAGCTTCATCTTTGAAAGAAGGAATATTTGAAAAGGCATAGGAGGGACTAGAACTGGTGATATGTAGTGTTTAATACATAAACCGAGAAAAGCATTTTTGAAAGAAAGAGTCTGGACCACATATAAGTACATGCTAGTACAAAGCACTTTAGATAGATGTAAAGGACATCAACATCTGTGCTTGATAATTCCCCTTTGCTAGAGGAGTGGGAGGTCCTGAGTGAGATCAGATATGACTGACCTATAAAAGATATATTCATGGCCTTATCAATTATTCAACCTGAAAAAAAAATCAAAGAGTTAAATTTACTTTTATTTTGCATAATGGTGTCACTGATAATGAAAATTTAGCACATCAGAGGAATAAATGGTGTGGAAACATTCTATTGCAGTACTTGTACAGTGTACGGCTCATTTTGTTGTGTTGACAAAAGGATGTTTGTAAAATATTTATGAATAGTCCAGCCTAGGCTGGTCATCCATAACTGGTACCATCAGTAAAATAAGTAGATGCTCCCTCAATAGGAGAAGTGGGAAAGACTTTGGAAACTATCCAGTAAATGGATTTTTAAAAAGAAAAGTTTGCTTTGGCTAAACTTTAACAACATATACAGAAGACCATATCAATTGATTCCCCCTTCTAATCTTATCTCTGGAAATCAACTGGATTTGTATTTAACATGATTACAAATACTGTTCTGGGTATATTAAAAACAGTTGATCATTTATAAAGTGCCTAATCATTAACTTTTATGTTTTAATTACATTTATTTTAACAATTTACTATTAGCAACTTATACAATTTTAAAATTCTATAAACTAAGGTAATGAATCCCAGTTTAGAATTTTTAGCTTTAACAATGAAAATTTTTTAGTTGAAGCTTTTTTAGTACCAAAATAAACTTTATACCATAAATGTAATCTATCAAGAAACTGGAAACTTCATTTTCTTAATATTTGCATAGCATAGTTTTACAGAATCTTAATTAATTTAACAGGTCCTGTATTTTAAGTAGTTCACTTTATCATAAGGATATATGTACATATGGGAACTTTTTATAAGGATATATTTATAATAATATAAAGCATTGCAATTAGTGTTTACTGTAACTGTTGTTATGATTCAGTTTTCCCAAATAGTTAAAACTTAACAAACTTTTCAAGGACATAAGTGATTATCATGATTATAAATGCACTTTTAAGTTAGTTTTTATTCCATTGAATAAATCATTATAGCCTTAAGAAATTATAATCTTAATCCTCAAACATATATCACCCTTAAATCCTATCCATCATAAATCATGTATAAATTATTCAAAACTTTTATGACTTGATTTTAAGCTTTTAAAATTTTTGTCCTCATCTATGGTTTTTCTTATTTAGGACAAAAGACACATTTTGTCATACAAAAATACTACTTTATTAAAAATATTCAGAATATAACCTGATATTTTATATTATTTTTAACATTTTATTTTCATATCTAGTTTTGAAATGTTATTTTCCTAAATAAGAGTTGAGTCCAAATTACCTACATGGTTTGTTGTAGAAAATTATGGTTAACTGTACATTTATTTTTAACTCTTAACCTTTGTTTTTAACTCTTAACCTTTTTATTACAAGTTTTAACTAAATTTTTCTCTACTTAGGATTTTACAAGCTTTTTAATTCCCCACTATCACCACCACCATGTTTTTTGAATCCTGAGAGTGAGAAACTTTACATTTTAGGAAGAACCTCAGAAGTTTGATGAGGTTGGATGGGAAACATGTTTTATAAATAACAAACAAGAGAGCTACTCAGCCACGCATCTGTAACTACATCTAGCCAGATTAACCTCTTAATCTGTGAGGTTAAGATTAATCTGTGAAGAAGAATTTGTCCTTCTTAAAACATTTTAAATACTATGGCATAATAACATGAACAAACGTACCATTTATTGGGGGAAAAAAACCTTTTAAGGAGGGGCATTCAGCAATGTCTCTTTTTTTTTTTTTTATTAACTTGAATATTTCTTATATACATTTCGAGTGTTATTCCCTTACCCGGTTTCCGGGCAAACACCCCCTTCCCCCCTCCCCTTCCTTATGGGTGTTCCCCTCCCCACCCTCCCCCCATTGCCGCCCTCCCCCCAACAGTCAAGTTCACTGGGGGTTCAGTCTTAGCAGGACCCAGGGCTTCCCCTTCCACTGGTGCTCTTACTAGGATATTCATTGCTACCTATGAGGTCAGAGTCCAGGGTCAGTCCATGTATGGTCTTTAGGTAGTGGCTTAGTCCCTGGAAGCTCTGGTTGCTTGGCATTGTTGTACATATGGGGTCTCAAGCCCCTTCAAGCTCTT
>NW_022651514.1:0-4217 GCF_011064425.1 Rattus rattus
TATAAATTATCTTTCTCTCACCTTCCTGAACTATGCTGTGAGTGTCTTTTATCATTAAAGGACTTCCTTAATTATCAGTTACATCGGCATATCTTTTTAAAATAAGTTTAAAATTATTAACCTAAAACACTTTTGTGTTTTTTCCTGCTTTTTTGTAACCTCTATCAGATGCTTTTCTGGAGTTCTCAAATCAAAGACAACAAGAAAATAAACTGCACATTTTAATATGGATTATATATTTAAAAATCATGGCTTTTTTAAAATTATGATTGAAAGATTATTCCTTTCTTGCTTTTAATATTTAACCTTATTTGTAGATAATTTTTTCCTCTTTCTGTTAATTGATGTGATCAGTGTGCACTGGTGCTTCCAACTGTAGCTGTGTGGACCACTAGCTAACAGGTCTGTTTGCTTCGCGAGCTCAGCCCCAAAAACAGCTCCAGGTTTCCCAGTCAGTACCTTTCACAAGGGAGTGGGAAAAACCTGAATTGATTAAAAAGAAGCTCCTCACACCTGCCTGCCTTCTGATGTAAATTAGAGTCCCAAGGAAGTAGCCTGAGTGGCTCAGCTAGTGTATTTTATGTATAAAAATAGAATGCATGAAGTTACAATAATTCTCTATCAGTGTGACAGATATTTTTGAACTAAAGGATAGAGATCTCGTTTTCCCATATGATTGATTGAAAATAGCTATTATAAAGAGATTGCATAGATGAATTTGGATAGGACCAGAAGAGTCCCTCATATTCATTTTCTATTGACATAAACTTGAATCACACCTTAACTTCTTTAATGTAATTTTCTTAGCACACATGATATAAGTGTTCAGTCTAGAGTACACTGATGGATATTGACTAAGTCAATCTAAAAAAATCTCTCTATAAAGTAACTCTATAGCTAGTAAAGCCACAATGGTGATTAAGCTCAGGATCTCTAATACATTAGGTCTGCAGAGGCATTCAACTGTAAGGCGTGCACGCTTCTCTAGCACAGAACTTTAGATTGGTTCCTAGAGCCCAGGTTTAGTGCAGCAAAACTGCCCCTAACTCAAGCTCCAGGGGATCTGATGTCCTCCTCTGCTCTCTGAATGTACCCATATCTACACCTCCACATACACATATGCATAAATAAAACTTAAATCTTTAAAAGAATAATTACTTTATATCTTATGTTTCACTCATTGTTTTTGGCCAACTGTTTCTTCTTTCCACATATTTCCTCATCATTTATTATATGAAAACAATAACTGCTTCCTACTTCACAGAGGAACAGAAGCAAAGTAGAATAGGTTCTTCCCGTGATTTTTTTTCCTGGTGTGTCTGGAGTGTAATCAGTTGTTAACATCAGCTGTTGTGTGTATCTGCTTATTCATGTATGTGAGTGTGGCTCCACCCTTGCTATAGTGCATGAAAAGAGAACAGGGTCTAGGGTTGGTCCCAACAGTCTACGTTGTTTGGGATAGACTCTTTGTTTATCACTGTGTATCCCGTGTTGTCAGCTCTGTGAGTCTGGGGAGTCTCCGGCTTCAAACTCCCACCTTAGCATAACTGAGACGGAACTACAGATGCTAATTCTTTACATGGTTTCTGGGGACTTGAACTATGGACTTTACGTGCATTCTTTGCCCGTTGAACGATCTATGTAAATCTAAACCATTTTTATTATAACAAAACAGTACTGTACATGCCCATGGCTCACATGAGTGGCATATTATACCCTGAACTCAGAAATGAGGGTTTCCGAGGGACTTGCTTCAGTGATTCTTTTTTTTTTTTTAAGATTTATTTATTTATTATATATAAGTACACGGTAGTTGTCTTCAGACACACCAGAAGAGGGCATCAGATTCCATTACAGATGGTGGTGAGCCACCATGTGGTTTCTGGGAATTGAACTCAGGACCTCTGGAAGAGCAGTCAGTGTTCTTAACCACTGAGCCATCTCTCCAGCCCACTTCAGTGATTCTTTATCAAACATTATTCCAAAGTTTCAATACCTTTTCAAAAAGTTTAGCACATATGCATCTCGTATTTGATAATCAATGGTTTAGTGATCAGATATGATCCATATCCTTTCCAAAATATTCTTAAGTAATCCTATGAAAAATTAAGAACATTTTTAAGTGAAAATGATCAAAATCATGTTTTGTATCTAAAATGTGATTTATGATGTTTGGGCTAGAGTTAAATTGTGTCTTAAAATGATATTGCATTTCTTTAGTATACTTTTTTTCCCAAATCATGTTTTTTTGCTTTTATTTCCCATGCCTTTATACTAATGTTTACAGAGTATTTTGTTTGGTAGGTTTAATGTAATTTTTCTGGTTTTAGATATCTGTCTTAGGGTTTGTATTGTTGTGAAGAGCCATCATGACCAGGTTAACTTTTATAAGGAAGCATTTTGTGGGGGCTGGCTTACAGTTGAAATGTTTACTCCATGGTAGCACATAGGCAAATAAGAGTTCTTCATCCAGATCTGCAGGCAGCAAGAAGAGGCAGCATGCCACTAGGCCTGCCTTGAGCTTTTAAACCTCAAAGCCTACCTTCCCTAGTAATATAGTTCCTCCACCAAAGCCAGACCATATTGGCAATATCACTAACAATATCACTCCATATTGGCATATAAGGGTTATTTTTATTCAAATCATCACAGGTAACTTTAATTTAGAGTAAAACAAAACTGTCCAAAAGACACTTAGATCAATACAAGTAAACAATGAGTTACTATGCTGCCACAGAAAGAAGAAATCCTGTCATTTATGAAGAGGATAGAACTGGAACTACCGTGTTAGGTGGAACAAGTCAAGACTAGAAGGGCCAATACCAAATGGTCTCACTCATGTGGAATCGAGAAATGAAAGTGAATCAAAATATGCCTTAGAGACATGCCTATAGGCTAATCTAATGGAGCAGTTCCTCAACTGAGATTTTCTCTGCCCAGGTGAATGTAGTTTGGGTAAATTTGACATAAACTAACAGCCACTTTTCTTGAATTAAATATTACACGTTGCATATATAAATATCTATATATGTATATATAAGGAAAATAACAAGGAATAATGCAAATAGTTTTTTTCTTAGTTACAAAAAATAAAACCTCTTCACTGTCACTAAAATTGATTAAAAAATATGATAAAAAAAATACAAAGACTTTGATTCACTAGACTGCATTAGAAATTGTTGTTGGGGATAGACATAAAGTTCCCATATGCACCAGTGTTTTCTTCTTGTTGTAGGTGATGCTTGTTGGGAGGAAATAAAAACAGAGGGAAGCCATCAAACATGTCTTCATTTCACTAAACATATAACATATAAGAATAGTGAATAGCAAAACATATTTCCTTTAAAATGAATCATTGGTAATAGTCTATTAATTCTCCTTCCATTAGCTGATTAATATCCATAGTTCTAATGAATATATATATGTATGGATATTACAAATACATTCTTATAGAGAGAGATAAATAAATAGTTGCTAAGTAAATTTTGTCCTCAGCTGTTCCATTATTTAAAAAATGATGTTATCTGTACCAAAAAAAATGGCAAAAATCAATTTTAAATGGCAGCTGCTATTTGTACCATAAGAAACTTAAATCACTTCGTATTATTCAAATGTAGAAAAAAGTTAAGTTTAAGAGTTCACATTATGAAAAATAATATGGTTAATTAATTGATATAAAGAGTGTGGTATTCTAAGAACTTAGCTCATAATTTATAGTGGTTAAATTTTCTAATGCAGTAAAAGTGGGTACAAATGTATGCAATTTAATTAGCATATATAAATTATGTCCTTGCTCTAATAAACACTTGAAATGAATAGGATGGCCCAACTTCTAATGCTTTATTCTTTAAAATATCTGATACTATCCAAGTCTGTAGAAAATATACTGATTGTAGAAACAGCTGAATGACTTTTAGGACTGCATTCAGGATTCATTCTCATTTAACTCATTTTAACAAATTTCCAGGATGCTTCTAGTGAATAATACTTGATTTTTTTTTAAGAAGTGTAGTGTGCTAACACCCGCGGATCCCGGCCCGCAGCAGCTCTCTGCTCCCAGAACCCGTGGGAGAGATACCTTACCGCCTGGTCAGGTGGGCACTCCTGAGGCTGCAGAGCAGAAGAGACCACCAACACTGCCCACCCCTGCCCACATCCCTGGCCCAAGAGGAAACTGTATAAGGCCTCTGGGCTCCCGTGGGAGAGGGCCCAGGTGA
>NW_022651515.1:0-4401 GCF_011064425.1 Rattus rattus
ACACACACACACACACACACACACACACACACACACACACACTAAATGGGCTACAGTGGAGCCAGGCTCAGAAGGCTCCAGTTGGTCGCATTAACATGGTTCAGAGAAAGAAACTGAATCAAAGTCGTCTCTCTCATTCTAGGGACTGGAGTCAAGATGTTGAATGCAAGTTGAACCTCACGAGTAAGGGGAAGTGGAACCAGTGTCTGCAGGCCACTGTGTGTAGCCGAGTCCTCTCTGCAGTAGTAAGTGGCAAAGCCCTCAGTGCCTTTTGTCTGCTGAAGACTGCTGCTAAGACGAACCACCCACCAGGTGCTAGAACTGGATGCTGTATAAGCGGAAGACATGACTTCTCCCCACACTGTATTTGCAAGGAAAAGGTTTTTATGTTGATTAAAGAGAGAGAGAATAGCAAGAGGCATCTGGATAAGGAAGAAGAGGGAAGAGAGAAAAAAGCAGATTGAGCATAGTCAGCATCCTAGACCTCACCACGACTATCTGCGAGAGAGGGGGGAAAACAGGGGAGAGAGAATAGAGAAAATATATAGGAAGAAGCAGAAGGAGAAGCAAAGCACAACAGAGGGAGGGGAGGAGGGAGAGAGGAAGGGAAGGAGGGAGAGAGAGAGAGAGAGAGAGAGAGAGAGAGAGAGAGAGAGAGAGAGAGAGAGATGAGAGGGGGAGAATGCATAGCAATAGTAGGAAGATTGAGTAGTAACTGGGAGCAGGGAAGTCTTGATCTGGGGAGTATAAATGTAAAGTAGGAAAGGTTGCTAGGATCTACTTGGAATGTGTAACAGTTGCTTGTGATACCTGCACACACCTTGAGATTCCAGGCGCAACAGGTAATTATCTGTCCTGTCTGCCACAGGTATTGACCTGACCTCACAAGTTCCTGAGGAATGCTCGATTTTATCTAACCAATAGAAACGCTCCTATAGGTTGAGCTCATTTCTGGATATTTGAACTACCTTTTGAAATTTGAGGAATCGAAGTTTCTTTTGGAACTGAGCGATACCTGCTTTTCTCTCCTGGCTTTAGCTCTGTGCTCTCAGAGCACCATTCTGTGCTATTACCCAAGAATCCAGGAACTCTAGGGCAGAGGTGAGGTGTGGCTTAGGAAGAAGGCAGGAGGCTCAGGGGGGAGGAGGCAGGGGGCCATAAGGCAGCATATTTGTAAAAAAGAATCCCTTGTAAGGCCTGGAATGTAGAAAAGGAGTCAGCAGGAAAGCAGAAAGGGAGAAAGAAAGGTTGGGAGAAGTGCAGAGGGCATAAAACTCAAATGTATTTAGGGAGAAGGGAGAGTCATGAGAGGGTAGAATCATGAGAAGCTGGAGGCTTAGGGTAACTGTAGACCCCTTGAATGGTAGAGGTCTCAGGAAAAAGACAAAAACCTGAAGAGATGCCCAAGAGCTTCTTGGAATACAATAGGATACTGGGGTGGGGTGGGCGGGTAAAGGCTGCAGAGGAAGGCTGAAGAAAGAAGGCCAGAAACTCAAGGGAAATCTCAGGTTCTGGGGAGAGAGGCAGGAGGCTGCGGACATGGTAGGATGAGGGGATAAGTGGAGCATCTTGGGTGCTGAAAGCCCCGAAAAAGGCAGGAGCCTTGAGGAAAGGTTATACTGTAAAGCAGGCAGAATGATCATAGAGTCGTGTTGGAGGCTAGAGAGGCAGGCTGCAGACTCAGGGGGAAGTCTGGGATGAGAGGGGGTAGCTGAAGGAGGACAGGTTTAGAGGAAGCCCAGCATCCCAGAAGAAGGTTAATGAGGCCCAGGACGAGTGCAGGATGCTGAGAAGTATAGAACCTCAGCCGGGACAGAGGATCAGAAGAGAGTATGAATCCTCTCACAGAGCATGAGCTCATGGGTCTTGCGGAAAGCTCTAGGGTCTGGGAGGAGGCCGGCAGAACCAGGGGGTACTACTCTAGGGAGAGCAGAAAGCTAGGACTGAGAGCCATGCTGTCCTGGGAATGTGGTATTCTGGGAGGGAAGTCAGAACACTGAAAAAGGTAAGCTGGGAGGAAGGCAGGAGGTTCAGGGGGCTGGGAGAGGGCAGAGGTTTGGGAGGTAAACAACAGGCCTCAGGAGAGTGGGAGGCACTGAGGAAGGGAGGAGCTAAAAGAGGCCCAAGGGCTGGAGGCTCTGTAGGAGAGGAGGACTGAGCAGACGGACCGGACGAGCCCTTTGTATTCTGAGGACAATCCGTAGACAGCAGGCGAAGGGCAAATGAAGGGTGAGGAGGGAAGGAGGTTCTGGAAAAGTAATGGCGTTGTGGGAGGGTATAAGCCCACGGAGGAGAGCAGGAGCCATGGGGGGGGGAGGGCAGAAGGCTGAGGCAGTGAGCCTGAGGCTAGGGAGTCCTGCAGGAGTGGGATCTGAGTCTGAGGAAGGGCAGGGGTAAGGGGAGGAGCCTCAAGGGAGCAGAAGGCTGGAGACAGGGCAGGGACAGAGTAGAAAGGTGGACTATGGCCAGAGGCCATACAAGCCGCAGCGTCTATTTGACTTAGAAGGCAGAGGAGAGGGCAGCAGGCTCCTCAGGATGAAGACGAAAGAAAATGGATGGCTAAAGGAAGATGGGAGGTTAAGGGAAGATTAGGGGAAAGAAGGCTTGAGGAAGCAAGAAATCTGGGGGTGGGAAGCAGAACGCTGGGGAGCAAGATGGGAGGCAACAGAGGAGGACAGGGTGGTTTGCATCCAGAGAAAGGAAAGAGGATGGAGGAGAGGAGACTTCAGGGAGGGCAGACATTCTGGGAGGACAACAGCACGGAGCCTTGAGAGGAGGGTAAGATACTAAAGGAGCTCAGATGTGCACTTGTAGACTAGGAAGCTCAAAGGCCAAAGGCCAGGTGCTCAAGACATGGTAGTGACATTGGGAGCTAGGTACCAGATGAATAAGGATGGGGGTGTGTATGAGGAAATTCTAGGATTCTGGAAGCAGGTAGAAGGCTGGAGCGGAACATTGAGGGGTGTCAGAAGACCAGAAGAAAGCAAGCTGCCGAGGGGAGGGCAGGAGGCTAAGGTGTAGAGGGGAGGAGGGCTCCTAGAGGATGGGCCGGGTGGCAGGAAACTCAGGACACATGAGGAGGCTAGAGAAACACCCAGACCTAGAAGGATGCAGCTAAAGGCTGGTGAGGAGGCCTAGGAGAGCTTAGGAGGTTCTGGACAGGCACAAACCATGGGTAGAATGGAGCAGGGCCTAGGTAGGATAGTTGGAGACTCGGGCAGGGGGCAATAGGCTGTTCAGGACCAAAGCTGGAAAAGCAGGGTAGAGATCAGGGAGATGAACAAACAAGTCAGTAAAGTTAGATGTTGGAGTAGGCAGATAGCTCAAGAGTAAGGTAGTGGGCTAGAATGGAAGGACTTTAGGAGGGAGGCTATCTGAGGAGATATGTAACAGAAGAGAGTAAGAGTTTGGGGAGACAGGCCCCATGCTGAGCAGGGTAAGAAGGTTGGCAGAGGATAGGATGGTGGGAGGAGGGCAGGGGCTGAGGAGCAGGGTTCAAAGCACAGAAAGGAAAGAAGGTTGAGGGCTGATCTGGAAGACATGTGTACCAGCAGGCTGAGGAAGAAGCTGGAGATGAGCACGGAGTCTAAGGTATATGGTGTGGCAGGAGACTAAAGGAGCGTCCAGGGATGAGGAGGATTACAAGATGCTCATAGAAATGGAAGAAAAACAGAGGGCGGGCTTGAGAGGACTGTGTAGAAGACAGCATTGGATGGAACTGAGGAGAAGGACTTGGAGGAGGAAAGAGGGATGCAAGGACAGGTTCAGAGGGTGAGGACAGTGAGGAGCAGAGCAGGCTTCTCAGGGGAGGCACGAAGCTGGTAGTAGAAGGAAGGGGTCGAGGAGGAGACAGACCAGAAGCTGTGGGGGTATCTAGGAGCACGAGTTGCAGGGCAAAAGGGGAGGCTAACTAAAGGGCTGGGATGAAGTACACAGCTACAGGGAACAAATGGGAGTGAGAAGAGTCTGAGGTGAAAAGGGACAAGAGAGGGTGAGAATCTGAGGAGGAAGGTACTCAGGATGGGGGTAGAAAGTCAGGGGAGGAGGGGAAGCTATGGGAGAACTGAGGGACACTAGGAAATGAGAGAGGACTCAAGGGGCACTAGGAATTGGGCAGGGGACAGGAGGCTGGTGTGTGGGGCAAGAGCTTCAGGGAGAATGGGGAGTGACAGGACTCTGGTGAAAGAAGGGCGTTTGGGGTGGGGCTATGGGACAGAATGCCTGAGAATGAGGACTCAAGGGTTGTAAGAGACTGAGGAAGGGGTCGGAGACTCAGTGTAAGGGGAAGAAGTAGGGAGTAGGATGGGAAGGTGAGGGAACAGGGCAGAAGACTTGGGGCAAACATTGCAGGATGAAGAGGAGGCCAAAGGCCCACAAAAGGGTCTTAGGAAGACTCCAAGA
>NW_022651516.1:0-4192 GCF_011064425.1 Rattus rattus
GCAGAGAAAGCTGGAATTTTCTGGAATTGCTTTTGCCAAGCATTTGGCATAAACTAGGCAGCACCTCCCAGAGGCTTCTCTCAAGGTTAATTCATTGGTTTCAGATTTTCCTTTCTTCTTCTTCTTCTTCTTCTTCTTCTTCTTCTTCTTCTTCTTCTTCTTCTTCTTCTTCTTCTTCTTCTTCTTCTTCTTCTTTCCTCTTCCCCTTCCTCCTCCTCTTCTTCCTCCTCCCCCTCCCCTTCCTCCTCCTCCTCTTCTTCTTCCTCCTCCTCCTCCTCTTCTTCTTCTTCTAAAAGAAGCTCCAACCACTAGAAAATCCTGGGGGAGATCAACAGGGGGTTAAATAAAATGAAAGCTCGTGAAATTCGCTTAGGTGTTGTCCACCTCACACTGCCTGAGAGCAAACTCTCCTCCTGCTCCTTCTTCCAGCCCCCTGTCCCACTGTACTTGGCTGAATCAGTATAAATCGGGCTGTGTTTAAATGTCTTAGAGGGGAAATGTTCCAATCCAAGAAGTACTGTAATAATGGAGTTAATTAACATTGCTCAGCAAACAAAACCTCTCAGGGACTCCTCAGATTTGAATCAGGTTTATCAGGGAGGGAGAAAACCCTGAGGGAGACCAGCAGCTTTGACTTGATCCTTAGACTCTGAGAGGAAAAGCAGCTGTGTGCGTGTCAAGCATTACCAGCTGCATGCTAATGGCGACTGATCAGCCGCCATCCCCTGCTTCCCTGGTAGCCTTGCTTCCAAAGCCAGACCCTTTAGGCTCTTCGTAGCCTTGGCCTGGGTGATGTCAGGCACATCACCGTCACCACCCAGCAGCTCTAGGTGAGCCTGGTCTTTTCCAGGTAGAAGAGGAAACTGTGGCCCTTGCTCCAAGCTCTCCTCCCAGCTCAGTTTAGGAAGGGGATCTCCTAACCAAGCCTGTCATTGTGCACGTGCTGACCAAGAGACTTCCTGCCTGCTTACCACAGCACGGCATGGTAGCTCTTCTTAGTCCCCACTTTAGAGATTGCTGGGTGTGGTGGTGTGTGTACACCTGGAATCCCAGCATGGGGGCAGCCAGAAACAAAAGGATTGGGAGTTTGAAGCCAGCCTGGGCTACAGAGAGAGAGAGAGAGAGAGAGAGAGAGAGAGAGAGAGAGAGAGAGAGAGAGAGAGAGAGAGAGAGCCACAACTGAGAAAATCAAAAATAAACAATGAAAGCACAAATGAGGGATCACAAAGGAAATGACCTTCCTGAGGTTGAACCACATAGGAGGCGGTCCTGTAGCCAGCCTATATGAGCTTGAAGCCAGCATAGTCTACCTAGCAAGTTCAAGTCCAGCCGGGGCTACATAAGGAAGGAGGGAGGAAGAGAGAGAGGCCTGAGATTCTACCTAGACCTGTTTTTTCCATCTGCCCGATGGAGCCACGGTTCTGAGAGTTGCCACCTCTGATGACAATAATCATCTGGAGCAGAAGGCTCTGTGCAAAGATGGATGACTGACTAACTAAAGCATGCCACGCCCAGGTCAAGACCACGCCCAGGTCAAGGCCACGCCCAGGTCAAGTCTGCCGCGGGTCAGCTATGGCAGCTGATTGTCTCGCACATGCACTTTGATTTGACTCTAAGGAGTCGGCAAGGGTGGGTTTGATCTGGGCTCCTCTTGGCCAAGTTGGGTAACGGTCACAGACATCTGAGGCTAAGAAGTGCTCTGGGTTCACGATGCTTCCGTAGCATAGGGGAAGCCAAATACAAAATGAGGAAATACATCAGTAAGCAGAACAGGGAGATTTGCTAGTCAATAAAGAGCTCAGTGTGCAGGCGTGAGGACCTGTGTTCAGATCCCCAGCACCCAAGTAAAAAACAGGGAAGATGCCTGTAAGCCCAGCACTAGGGAGAGGGGGCGGGGGGGACGGGGGGAGCGGACCCTCGGAGCTTGCTGGCGAGCCTCTCTACTCTGCTTGGTGAGCTGTAGGGCTTTTCAGAGACCCTGATATTTTGTGTCAACTTATCACCTCCAAGCACACACATGTATACACGAACCTACCCACCCACCCCACCCCCCAAACACACACACACATTTTCATTTTCTCTCAAAGCAATGAGAAAAGTAACTGAGGGAGTTTTATAAGACATGCTGTGATGGCGGGGATGACAGAGATAGAATACTCTTCAAATAATCCACAGTGGAACAGAAACTTGCCCCACTGAACAGGAGTGTACTTGTGAGTCTGGGTATCTTAGAGCACTTTAAGCGCTAGAATGTGTTGGAAGAGATGCTGGGCGACTTGGGAAGTTTGATCATAAAGGCCTCAGGGTGCTGGTCATCTCAGAGCTTAGCTGGAGAAAACCTGTTTCCATGCCCACTCACGGACCTCAGAGCACGCCTTCAGCGGGAGCTCAGCTTCCTGCTACCTTAGCTGTGCTGAGAACCACCTACAGCACAGACGCTGCCTTCCCCAGTTCCCAGGCTCCATAAGAGGGAGGGCAGAGACAGCCACAGTCCTTCTATAACCTGATCTCCACAGTGGCATGCCGTTGCTTCCTGTGTTCTATTAGAAGTCACCCACGCAGGAGAGAAAGCGATTCCACAAGGGCATGAGTCACACCAGGGGAAGATCAATGGGCCATTTAGAGGCTGCCCTCACCACAGCTCCTGTGTCCTGACTCGGCATTGCCCGTGGCACACTAAGGCACACAGGTCTGACCACCTTAGACGGAGTTGTATACAGCGAGCAGACATTGGGGGCGTAGGTCAAAATAAACACTCCGGCTGCTTTCCAATCCAGCAACGATCTGCCGGCATCAATTCCCATGTCATAAATACTTCATATCCTTCCTAAAGTTACTTCTCACTCAGTTTTAAGATCTGGATTTGTACAGAGGCTCCTTGACTTAGGATAGAATTACACCCTGACAAATCTGTCACAGGCTGAAGCACTCACTGGTGGGTGGGAACTACACTGAACAACTGCGCATGCTCCATAGCTGCCCGAGGCGCTGTAGCCTGCTGGTCTGCTCCTCTGTCCTCACGATCATGTGACTCACTGCTGCTACCCAGCACCACAAGAGTGTGGACCGAAGTATATAGGACCCAGGAAAAGACCAAAAGACAAAAGACCGTTTCTACTGGATGTATATTACACCACTTAAAAAATTTAAACTGGGCTGGAAGATGATGGCTCCCTGGTTAAGCCTCAGATGCTGCTCTTTCAAAAGACTGAAGTTCAATTTTTAGCACCCACATCAAGCAACTTGCAACCACCAATGACATTAGCTCCAGGGAGTGCAGCGCCCTCTTCTGGCCTGTTCAGGCATTCAGCTAGCGCACACACATACAAAGACATGCATACAGGTAAAATAAAATTAATGTTGAGTTTGCTTTGTTTTATTTTTAATAAAAAAGCCACAAGGCTGGGAATGTAGGGCAGTTTTGTGTTTTTTGTTTGTGGTGTTGTTTAATATGTATAAGCTAGGCACATGTTTTTAATCCTTGGGAGATAGATTTCTGTAAATTTGAAGCCACCGTGGTCTACATAGCAAATTCCAGACCAGTCAGGACTACATACAGAGAGACTCCATCTCAAAAGAGGATGGGGAGCAGACTTGTCAGCCAGTCTTCTCTGTAAGTTCTAGCCCACATCTCCTTTTTATCTTGAAGCTACAGGCTCCTGGAATAACACTGAGCATTTCTAGACTCTTCTATACACGAGCTGCTCTTGGGAGTCCCTGGGTTCTGTAATTCATCCATACACTGAATCTATGACATCAGAACTGCTAAAGGGCAAATCTCCAGGTACAGCAACTGTCTTAGTCCCTCAGAAATACCAATATACCATCAGTGTGGGTGCAGTCACTGTCTGACTCGGCCGGTCTTGGTGGGGCCTCACAACCTTTCTTTTTTTTTTTTTTTTTTTTTTTTCCCGGAACTGGGGACTGAACCCAGGGCCTTCCGCTTGCTAGGCAAGCGCTCTACCACTGAGCTAAATCCCCAACCCCCACAACCTTTCTTTTCGTTTTTGTGGTGCTGGAGATTCATCCTGGGCCTCGTCCTACTAGGCCAGTGTTGCACCGGTGAGAACCACCCAGCCCAGAGAAGCTTCATGATTGGCAAGCTCCGGAGGGAGGAGCTGCTGCTAGGATGCTCCCGCTCAGAGCTCTCAGTTCTCAGTCGCGGCTACACGCTGAATCCTGTGACAGCACA
>NW_022651517.1:0-4203 GCF_011064425.1 Rattus rattus
AAATGGTCGGAACTGGAAAAAGATTATCCTGAGTGAGGTAACCTAAATCACAGAAAAACACACATGGTATGTACCTATTGATAAGCATATTAGCCCAAAATGCTTGAATTACCCTAGATGCCTATAGAACAAAGGAAACTCAAGGACGGATGATCAAAATGTGAATGTTTACCCTTCTTTGGGGGAAAGGGGAACAAGAAATTCCCTTGGCAGGGAATAGAGAGTGCACCAAGACAAAACAGACAGAAGGAACACTCCATTCAGAGCCTGCCCCACATGTGGCCTATACCATACAGCCATCCATTAGACAAGATGATGAAGCAAAGAAGTGCAGGCAGACAGGAGCCGGATGTAGATCTCTCCTGAGAGACACAGCCAGAATACAGCAAACACAGAGGCAAATGCCAGCAGCAAAGCACTGAACTGAGAACAGGACCCCCGTTGAAGGAATCAGAGAAAGAACTGGAAGAGCTTGAAGGGTCTCGAGACCCCATATGTACAACAATGCCAAGCAACCAGAGCTTCCAGGGACTAAGCCACTAACCTAAAGACTATACATGGACTGACCCTGGACTCTGACCTCATAGGTAGCAATGAATACCTAGTAAGAGCACGAGTGTGAGGGGAAGCCCTGGTCCCTGCTAATACTGAACCCCAGTGAACTAGATTGTTGGGGGGCTGACAGGGGGAGGATGGGGAGGGGAACACCCATAAAGAAGGGGAGGTGGGAGGGGATGTTTGCCCGAAACCAGGAAAGGGAATAAACACTTTAAATGTATATAAGAAATACTCAAGTTAATAAAAAAAATGAAAAAAAAAAAGAAAATGTGGTACATCTACACAATGGAATATTACTCAGCTATCAAAAACAATGCCTTTTTGAAATTCATAGGCAAATGGTTGGAACTGGAAAATATCATCCTGAGTGAGGTAACCCAATCACAGAAAAACACACATGATATGCACTCATTGATAAGTGGCTATTAGCCCAAATGCTTGAATTATCCTAGATGCCTAGAACACATGAAACTCAAGAGGATGATCAAAATGTGAATGCTTCACTCCTTCTTTAAAAGGGGAACAAGAATACCCCTGTCAGGGAATAGAGAGGCAAAGATTAAAACAGAGACAGAAGGAACACCCATTCAGAACCTGCCCCACATGTGGCCCATACATATACAGCCACCCAATTAGACAAGATGGATGAAGCAAAGAAGTGCAGGCAGACAGGAGCCGGATGTAGATCTCTCCTGAGAGACACAGCCAGAATACAGCAAACACAGAGGCAAATGCCAGCAGCAAAGCACTGAACTGAGAACAGGACCCCCGTTGAAGGAATCAGAGAAAGAACTGGAAGAGCTTGAAGGGGCTCGAGACCCCATATGTACAACAATGCCAAGCAACCAGAGCTTTCAGGGACTAAGCCACTACCTAAAGACTATACATGGACTGACCCTGGACTCTGACCTCATAGGTAGCATTGAATATCCTAGTAAGATCACCAGTGGAAGGGGAAGCCCTGGGTCCTGCTAATACTGAACCCCCAGTGAACTGATTGTTGGGGGGAGGATGGCAATGGGGGGGAGGATGGGAAGGGGAACACCCATAAAGAAGGGGAGGAGGAGGGATTAGGGGGATGTTTGCCCGGAAACCTGGAAAGGGAGTAACACTCGAAATGTAAATAAGAAATACTCAAGTTAATAAAAAAAAAAAAAGGAAGAAGAAGTCTCGTGAACTGAGTAATTAGCTTTATAAAGATGGTTTGTGGACACACATATGAGAGTTTGTTTTCATTATCTTAATTGAGATAGGAGATCTCAGCCCACTGTGGGTGACACCATTCCCTGGGCAGGTGATCCTGGGGTGTACAAGGAAGCCGGTGGAGCATGAGACAGAACATCACTCTTCCACGGTTCTTCCCTCCAGGTTCCTTCCTGCCCTGACTTCATTCAATGATGGACATGACCGAGACATTGAAGCCAAACACACCCTTCTTCTCTAGGCTGATTTTGGTCACAGTGAATTATCACAGCAACAGAAAGGAAAGGAGGACACATTTGTTTAAGAAGAAGTGAGAATGAGGTGAAAGGGAAATAGGCCGTTAATCAGGATTCTTTGCAAGTTAAAAAAAAAACTGACTTACTGTTTCTTTAAAATAATTCTTCCACACCAATTATTTTACATACCATGTATTTAAACACACACAGATAAACAATATATAGGATCAACGACAATCTTTCAAGTACATCTGATTTTCTTCAGGGCTGGGACTGAATCCAGGACCTCACATATGGGGAGCAAGCACTCTGCCAACCTACAAAACAATCCACCAGTAACAACAACAAAAATCCTTTATATCATGAAAACGAAAAGATAAAAGTAAAAATCAATTCCAGTGGAATATAAGGAACATATTTTAAAGCAGAACATGATTATGATTGACTGCTTCTAATTGGTAATTTTCAAAGTGAAACAAACTGGTCCAACAAACCTTACTGACTGAGGCTCACTAACCTTCCATAGGCAGGCCTCTTAACTGCTGAGCCACCTCCCCAGCTCATTCTGGAAACTGTTTTATGAGAGTATGTGTTGCTGAGAACCTACGTGATTGTTTTCTGGAAGCTGTCTGGTGAAATGCCATGTGATGTTTTTCTGGAGCAAATGCTTGAGAGAACTTATAATATCTGAAAGAGTATGAGTAGAAACCAACAGACAGTAGACGATGCTTTTGCACTGGTTCACCTTGCAACTCTTTGCTGGTCTTCCTTGGGCTTCTCTGACGCTGGTCCTCCCTGAGGTCGCTCTTGCCTTGGTTCATTGCTTTCTTCACTTGTCCTGATTCTGAGAGAGAAATGCGTCAATGAACGTCTGGTGGTGTTCCACCTGCTTCTGCTGACTCCTGATGATTGGTTGCCTGGTGGAGACTGGAGGTTTCTTCTGGAAGTAGCCACGGTCACTGATTTGTGTTTGGTGTTTGTCGAGTGGACTGGACTGCTGCTGACTGTGAAGATTGGAATCACCCCAAAGACTATTTCTAAACAGATCCATAAACCCTGTTTCCCATTATCTTTCTTTTCCCCTACCTCTGGCGGGTGGTGAGCTAGAAGGGAGGGTGAAGCATTAAAAAAACCACAATTAAAGTAGGTTTTGAAAAAACCCTACATCTATAAGGCATGGTGGCTCATGTCTTTAGTCTCAGCACTCAAGAAGCAGAGGCAGGTGGATCCCTGTGAGTTCAAGACAAGCCTGGTCTACATAAGGAGTTCTAGGATGCCATACTAGACTAGATTACATAGAGCCCTTTGTCTTATCAAAGAAAAGTAATAATAATTAGCAAAGTAACTTAATGAATCTTGATGAATATAATGAATATTTAAGTAAGTTACTATTGCTGTCACAGGTGCCTACAAAGTGCTTTCCTATAAAGTATTCACTCGTATTTCAAGCTCCCAAGGTACCAAAAGCCTGGCGTCTCTACCTTCATCTGTGTTTGTCTCCATTACTCTGCACACTACATCATCACATGATTTAATTCAGCGTGAGCTCTGCTAAGTATTAAAGAAATATCTGTTTACAAACCAAGGCTAGCTAACCTGTCTCCAACAGTTCAAGAAACAGAGGTAGCTTATCATAGCTTTCATGATGCCCTGTTCTGGGACTCTGAAAGGATGCTTGAATGTCTCCAGACGGTGGTGTTAAAATCTGTAACGAGTCTTAATTGCAGGGAACAGCAGTGCCTCAAAGACAGGGGAACTTCTGCTTGTCATATAGGAAGCAGAACGTGTAGATAATGGTCAGCAAAGCACAGAAGTAAGGACCAACCAGGCCACAGACACCATGCCTGCTTTGTTATGCGTTTTGAAACCCATCCCCTGCGCAGGCCCAAAGTTCACATCAGTGCCTGGATGATGGACTTGTGGTCACTGAGCCTGTTTATCTGCACCTCCAAACATATCACATTGCTTAATTCTTCTCTGCCTGTCAGTACTTTGTGTCTCTGTGATTGGTGGTGTGACAGGTGGTTGGACCCTAGTTGCTTGGGATTCCCAGAGCTCGCTCCATCACCACAGTGGTTTTGATTGCATTCCTCCAGCAACTAATAGTGCTGAGCGTGCTTTTATGTACTCTTGTGCTCAGCGTCTCCCAGGCAGCCTTCTCTCTCAGATGAGCAGCGATCCATTGTGAGTTCTGCCTCCTCGCTGT
>NW_022651518.1:0-3860 GCF_011064425.1 Rattus rattus
TCCACTTAGGATATCTGTATCTCTATTATCAATATTCACCTGAGGATTAAACTCATACTAAAAATAAGGAAAGATATGATCATTTTAAAGTTTCATTCTTTTTTAAATTTTTATTAGATATGTTTCTTTACTTACATTTCAAATGTTATTCCCCTTCCTGATTTCCTGTCCATAAGTCCCAATCCCATCCCTTCCCCTCCCCATACAAGTATTCCCCCTATACGTCCCCCTTACTGTCCCCCATATTCCCCTGCACTGGGGGTCCAACTTTGGAAGGACCAAGGGCTTCCCCTTCCACTGGTGCCCCAACAAGGCTATTCTCTGCTACATATGCGGTTGGAACCCTGGGTCAGTCCATGTATAGTCTTTTGGTGGTGGTTTAAAGTTTAATTCTTTACCTGACATGGTCAGGGCAAGGGTGGGAAGGAATGACAATAATCCATGTTACAATGGAGCAGGATAAATGGTTGTCCTTGACTGATCTTCTCACCGAACTGGGTCCTCTATTCACGGCAGACAGTCCTCAGAGGTCATAGGTGACCTGTGATTTGTGTACAGGTAGCTCCATGGAAACCACAAGATTCTACTGGATGCTAGTAGGGTGGTAGAGAAAATGATGTCACAAATCAGGGAGTAGCCAATAGGAAGGCCAGATTCTGAGGTAAAAGACAAAATTGGATGGAGAAGATGACAGGAGAACAACAGAAGCCATAAAGGCTGAGGTGTTAGCTGGCTAAAGGAAGTAATGTTTTAGCATAGCTGTCCCTTCTCCTATGACTTTTGCCCTGAAAGATTATAGCAATACTTTTATAAAGTTCATTGGTGAACCTGTTCTTGGCAGAGTTCTCACAGACCCATGTCAGCCCAGATTACAATATCCAGCAAAACTCTCCATCAACATACATGGAAAAACCAAGATATTCATGACAAAACCAGATTTAAACAACACCTTTCCACTAACCCAGCCCTACAGAGGATGTCAAAAGGAAAAGTTCAATGCAATGGCATTAACTATGCTCAAGAAAACAAAAGAAATTTCACACCATTAAAACCAATAGAACACACACACACATACACACACACACACACACACACACATGTACACACTCAACCAAGACTAACATCAAAATGACAGGAATTAACATTCATTGGTCATTAATATCTCTCAAATTCAATGGACCCAACACAGAGGCTAACAGAATGATTGCATAAAAAGAATCCATCATTCTGCTGTATACAAGAGATACATCTCACCAACAAAGATATTAAAGGGCTAGAAAAAGCTTTTCCAAGCATATGAACCCAAGAAAACAAGCTGGAGTAGCCATTCTAATATCTAATGAAATATATATTTCAACTGAAAGCAATCAAAATAGACAGGGAAGAATACCTCATGCTCATCAAAAGAAAAATCTACCAAGAGGACATCTCAATTCTGAACATCTATGTCCCAAAAGCAACTGCACCAACATTCATAAAAGAAATATTACTAAAGCTTAAATTACACCTGAACCACGCACATTAATAGTGGTAGACCTCAACACCCCACTCTCACCAATGGACAGGTCATTGAGACAGAAACTAAACAGAGAAATAATGAAACTAACAGTTATTATTCAAACGGACCTAACAGGTATCTATTGAATATTTTACCCTAAAACAAAAGAATACCCCTTCTTCTCAGTACCTCATGGAACTCTCTCCAAAATTGACTGTATAATTGGTCACAAAGCAAACCTCAACAGATACAAGAAGACTGAAATAACCCCATGCATCTTATCAGATCACCATGGATTAAAGCTGGACTTCTGCAATAATAGAAACAACAGAAAGCACACATATTCATGGAAACCTCCCTTTTAGCCTATGGCTCACCAGAGGTAATAGAAAAGAAAGGATACAGAGGAAGTAGACTTGTTTAGAAATGGTTCTTTGGAGTAACTTCTATTTCTGTTGTCTGGAAATCAGCAGTTCAGTTCACAGATTAGCAGCACAGTTCCATACACTTGTAACCACTTTACAGATAAAACAGCAGTCCAATTCAGTAGTTTGGGGATAGCAAACATGAACCAGTAATGGTAGCACTACCTAACAGAGACAGCCAGGCTTCGGCCTCACCACAAGTCAGCAGGAGGGACCAGCAGAAACACCAGAAGTTTGCCTCTCTCAGCAAAACACAGATCTGCAAAGACATAAGAGTAACAAGCATTGCACAGGCAGCTCTATAAGCAAAGCTAGCTCAGCCTCCATCGCTGTCCTTTGGGTCTTTTCTATACTCCCTCTAAACATCATGTGTCCTCCATGGGCCTTGCCTCACCACAGGAGTCTGTCTCAGCTGACATCACTCTGTCAATCAGCCCAAGTCCACAGAAGAGGCAAGAAACTGCACCACGCCACCAGACTTCTCTTGTTTTTGTTTTCTTATTTTTGTGTTTTGTTTTTGTTTTTTGATATGCTCCTCTCTATGGAGTCTGAACAAATAGAGCTCAATTACTCAGTCTAAGGTAGACTAATATATGCCTGTCACTAGGAAAGAATTCTTCATCACATGACCTTTTATGTTCTTGCTTTAGCAGAACATCATTTTTTCCTGTGCCTGCTTCAGTGAAATATTCCTTCATGAGTCTGTCTTAGCCTTCCACCTATGTCTGCTTCAGGAAAACACTCTTTGGCATGTTTGTCCCACGAAGGAACCATCCAACATAACTGACTTTCCAAAGAACCCTTAAGTTTGTACTTCAGGACACTGAAAACAGTGCTAAGATGAACATTTATAGCACTAAGTTCCCTCATTAAGAAATTGAAGACTTCTCAACCTAACAAAAGTACATCTGATGACTCTAAATAAGAGAGAGAGAGTGCTGGTTCTTTGAAAAAAAATCAACAAGATAGGCAAACCCTTAGCCAAACTTTAAAATCAGACAGTACCTAAATTAACAAAATCACAAAGGCAAAGAGAGACATAATAACAGACACTGAGGAAATTCAAAAATCATTAAGCCTTATTACAAAAGCCTATACTCCACAAAATTGGAATATCAAATTGAAATGGATGATTTTCTAGACATATACCAACTACCAAAGCTAAATTAAGATCAGGTAAACTATCTGAATAGTCCTATAATTCCTAAGGAAATATGAGCAGTCATTAAAAGTCTACCAACCGAGATCAGAGGACCCATGTGAGCAGATTGCAAGACATGGAGCTGCCTGGAGAGAGGGAGCCAGTGTCCTACTTCATAGCGGCCTCTGCAGAGCCACCCTAGGAGCAGCCGCTACCGCCCTGGACTGGGCCCTTGTGGAGGAGGCAAGAAGATGGCGACGACCCCAGTGCTGCAGCCAGGAACCTGGAGATCTGGAAGATCAAGAAGCTCATTAAGAGCTTGGAGGCGGCCTATGGCATCGGCACGAACATGATATCGCTGATCATTCCTCCCAAAGACCAGATTTCACGAGTGGCAAAAATGTTAGCAGATGAGTTTGGAACTGCATCTAATACTAAGTCACGAGTAAACCACCTTTCAGTCCTGGGACCCATCACATCTGTACAACAGAGACTGAAACTTTATAACAAAGTACCTCCAAATGGTCGGGTTGTTTACTGTGGAACATTTGTAACAGAAGAAGGAAAGGGAATGAAAGCTAACATTGACTT
Organism: Rattus rattus; assembly: GCF_011064425.1. NCBI lineage: Eukaryota > Metazoa > Chordata > Mammalia > Rodentia > Muridae > Rattus > Rattus rattus. The sequence continues at coordinate 3,656 of NW_022651518.1, forward strand.
TTAACCTTTCAAACCAATGAACACATCATCGTATTTGTGCCACAAGTTTCATAGAGAGGCTCTTACAGCGTTACTTTCAGATGACAGCAAGTTTGGTTTTATTGTAATAGACGGCAGTGGTGCTCTTTTTGGCACGCTCCATGGAAACACTGGAAGTCCTGCACAATTTCACCATGGACCTCAAAAAACATAGCAGAGGAGGTCA
>NW_022651519.1:0-4200 GCF_011064425.1 Rattus rattus
TTTTTTTATTATTATTAACTTGAGTATTTCTTATATACATTTCGAGTGTTATTCCCTTTCCCGGTTTCCGGGCAAACATCCCCCTCCCCCCTCCCCTTCCTTATGGGTGTTCCCCTCCCAACCCTCCCCCCATTGCTGCCCTCTCCCCAACAGTCTAGTTCACTGGGGGTTCAGTCTTAGCAGGACCCAGGGCTTCCCCTTCCACTGGTGCTCTTACTAGGATATTCATTGCTACCTATGAGGTCAGAGTCCAGGGTCAGTCCATGTATAGTCTTTGGGTAGTGGCTTAGTCCCTGGAAGCTCTGGTTGGTTGGCGTTGCTGTACATATGGGGTCTCGAGCTCCTTCAAGCCAAGAGCACATTTTTGTACTCTTAACTGTAGTTCCTAGTTTTCAGATTCAGAAATGTGATATTTATAGAAAATAATTATTTAATTAATCTTTGTTAGGTGAAGTTGCTATTATTAATGAACATAATGCACTATAGTGTATATAACAATCAAACTACATAATTTTCCCACAAAGGAAAATAAACATCTTCACATACTCATACATATAAAGAAGAAACACATCTTGTATTTACAGTAAAACCTTTTAGAGTTTCTTTATCTTCCTATATATAAGAAGCAGGTAGATAGATGATAGATGTAACAAAATACATAAAAGAAATTCTGGTACATAACCCACTTCAAATTATAAAACACTATTCACTTATGGTCTAAAAATCAGATTACTGAATTGTGAAATCGTAGAAAAGTAAAGGACAATATCAAAATTCCAAATGATAAAAAATAGCTTGAAAATTACTATAAATTTATATCTAACAATCTGCCTGGTACAATATAAGAAAAAGGTCTTTGGGTTTCCAAATCAGAATCAATTAGTTTTGCAAGGTAACTTTTCAAGATATTTAATCCCTGTTAACTCCATTTTGTATATCTGTTTCACTTATTGCTTCTGTCTTCCTATCTGAGATTTGTCAATGCACTAAATGCTGTAGAATTGCTATAAAATGTTCTTTATAATGGATAAAAATATATATTTTGATATTTAGCTTGCCTCAGATTTTTTAAGTTGTGTGAACATCATCTTCGTTATCATCACCACCACTACCACCACCACCACCACCACCAGTAGCATCACCATCCTCAATGATTTTTTTATATATATATATATATATATATATATATATATATATTCTTTTACTGTAAGCATAATTGAACAAGGAGAAGAAAAGAAACAAATAGTAGAAGGACATATTATTATTCCATAATATCTAAGCAAACAAACTAAAGACAAATTTTGCAAAACTTTAAATTTTATTTGTGTAACTTACTTGTACAAATAATGGGCTCACATTAATATTTTCATCATGTATTTTTATGGGATTTAGGAAACCTTCTCTTTTCTCACTGTCTTTTATTGTACTCCTGTTCCTCTACCCAAATTTCAATGTTAAATAAGAGTCAATGATCAAACTCTAAAATATTAAAGTTCTTATTTAGAATTTGTAGAAGAAAAACATTTAAGCAATTTCCCTTAAAATATCAAGCAGTAAAGAGGCACTTGAAATAATATAAAAAATTTAACAAAGCCGAACTAAGGTCTAAAAAAGAAATAAAAGAAATAGTTTCTTATTTAGAAGAAAGGGGAGTGGGTTCAGTCATTCTAATGAAGGAACCAATGTCTTAGACAGAGCAAGCTCTGTATTTCTTTTCCTTACTTGGCAGAGGTAGCTTCATTTTTGACATAGATGAGAAGAAAATAAGACATTTCAGTTCTGATGAGGGAAAAAACTAGAAATTTCTGATTCACAAACTTTCTGATCCTCCAAAGGTATTTGATTTCCTTCTTTGAATTTGATATCTTTATAATTTTGATCTGGACAAATATTTTTATAGCTTTAAAATAATGAGTCTCTTTGAAAACACTATACAGTTTCTTACAGCATCAACATTACAATCTTAATATTATAATCACTCCTACTTTTTACTTTGATGTAAAATTGAATTTCCTCTTAATGAAGCCAAAGTTCAGGCTCTGTTTTTATTGCACTGATCTTAAAAGTTAGACTTTATTTTAACTACTTCCAGCATGTTTTGCTATTTTAGCTCGAATTCAGTGAATTACATTTACCACATAGTTTCAGCTCTAATAAAATTCTTTGCCTCTTGTTTTTTCAGGTTGATGGTGGGTCCCAGTCACTATTTCCTCATGCATCAAGTATATTTACTTGGGCAGAGTCATGGGAATGCAGAACTACTATAAAAGGGAAAATAAAATCTGTTTGGGTTTCACAGCAATTTCACTTAAAGTATTATCGCTTTAGGCAACAGTTGGTATATGTACATGTTTAAGAGACTCTAATATATTTTACCTTTATCTTATCTTAACCCTGTAATCTTTGATTTCCACCTCTGAGAAAAAGCACCATGACCAAAACTGGAGAAAAAAGATTTCATCTCAAAGTCTTAGGTCAGAATCCATCTGTGAAATAAAACAAGGCAGGAACTCAATGCAGAAACCTGAAAAGAAGAGCTGAAGCAAAGGCCATAGAAGTATGCATTTACTGCTTTGCTGCATGTGTTTTATTTATCCTGATTTCTTATAGCACCTAAGAAAGGTTGACACTGTCTCAGAGAGCTCTGTTCTTCCACAACAATCAACAACAATGACATTTCACCATCGGCAAATATGTGGTAGAATTGTTTCAGTCCTTATCCCCGTTTCCTAAATTACTCTAGCTTCAGTTGAGTTGACAAAAATATTAATTTTATATGTGGAAATAAGTAAGTGGATAAGTGGAGTTGTAGCATGTTTTTGGAATTGCCTAAGTAATTTTCACACATAATTTTATGTAAGACTAACCAAAGAATTTTAAACATTATACAAAAATAAGTAATAAAATCAGAAATGAAAAGGGAGACAAAGCAATGCACACTGAAGAAATACAAAGAATTATCGAGTCATAATTTAAAAACCTATCCTTCACAAAATATAAAATCTAAATATCATCATAGATATCATCAAAGTTAAATCAAGATACATGGGCTTATAACCCCAGGAAATAAAAAATGAGTAAAATTCTACCCCCTGCCCCAGAAGCCCAGAGCAGAGTTCTACCATGCCATACTTTCAATGAAGAATTAATGCCAACACTCTTTAAATTATTCCACAAAACAGAAACAGAATGAACATTGTGACATTAATTATATGAAGACACAATTACCCAAATACCAAAACCACACAAAAACACAATGAAATGATTATAGACCATTTTTTCCATATAAACATATATAGAAACACACTCCACAAAATACTTGCAAACCAAATCCAAGAACATATCAATAAGTTCATCCACTATGACCTCTTAGGTTCCGTCTCAGCATAGATTGAATGTAGGGATGGTTCAACATACAAATATCAGTCACTTCAAAGTAATCCACCATATAAACAAATTGAAAATATTAAAAAAAACAATCATCTCATTAGCTGCTGAAAAAGCCTATGAAAAAATCCAATATTCCTTCATGATAAAAAGTATTGGATAGATTAAGATAAAAGAGATATACTTAAATATAATAAAGATAATTTACAACAAGCCTATAATCAACAGCAACTTTAATAGAAAGAAGCCCAAGGCAATTTCTCTACAATCAGAAACAAGATAAGGTTGCCCACTTCTATTCATACCTATTCAATATAGTACTTGACATCTTAGCTAGAGAACTACAACTTAAGAAGATCAAGGAGGGAACCTGAAGGAAACAGACCGGATAAACAGTTCTCTGCACCCAAATCCTGTGGGAGGGAGAGCTAAACCTTCAGAGAGGCAGACACGCCTGCGAAACCAGAAGAGACTGCTCTCTGCACACATTGCTGATTCCAGAGGAAAACACCGGAGGCCATCTGGAACCCTGGTGCACGGAGGCTCCCGGAAGAGGCGGCGCAGATCTTCCCGGTTGCTGCCACCGCAGAGAGCCCGTGGGCAGCACCCCGCGCGAGCGAACTTGAGCCTCGGGACCACAGGTAAGACCAACTTTTCTGCTGCAAGAAAGCGGCCTGGTGATCTCGGGACACACGGAGGCAGAATTCCTCTAGGACCGGGCACGTCCTGTGTTTACCGGAAGTCCCACACCCGCGGATCCCGGCCCGCAGCAGCTCTCTGCTCCCAAAACCCGTGGGAGAGAGACCTCACCGC
>NW_022651520.1:0-4197 GCF_011064425.1 Rattus rattus
TCTGATAATCAATATAATTTTTCTTTTTCTCTGAGGATTTTTGAGAAAAACTATGCCACACATAGGTAAATCCGGATAGAACAGTAACAAAGCAGAGGTTTTCTTGTACTTGTTGGTGCAGCTATAAAACAATCACAGAAGATCATTTGCTGAGGCCTCTGTGGCCCTGGTGAGGACAGAGTGATGTGGTTCTGGTACTTGTGACAGGGCCTTGGTGTGAGCCTTCTAGAGGGTTGATGGCTGTTCTGGGCATAAGGCTTCTTTGTGTACAAATGTTCACATTCCTCCAAGGGATGTGCTCCCTGTTAGGGTTAATGACTCTAGGATAATTAGAAACAGCCAGAGTCCAGGAGTCCAGGATGTGGCTGTGTCTCAGAAAAATTGTAAACACTGGGACCTTCAGGACAGCCCTTAAGCCTATGGGAAAGAGCTCTAAATAATGAGTGAATAACATATATAATTTCTCAACTATGCACCTTAATCACATGCACCTTAACAGATCACCATGGTTTAAAGCTGGACATCAACAAAAGCAGAAACTACAGAAAGCCTACATATTCATGAAAGCTGAATAACTCTAACACTTCTTCATGATATAAATCTTGAAGAAAGCAGGGATATAAGGGACATACCAAACACAATAAAGTCAATACACAGCAATCCAACAGTCAACATCAAATTAAATGGAAAGAAACTTAAAATCAGGGACAAGACAAGGCTGACCACACTTTCCTTCTCTATTCAGTGTAGTACTTGAAGTCCTGGCTAGAGCAATGAGACCACTAAAAAATATCAAGTGACTACAAACTAGAAAGGAGGATGTCAAAGTACCACTATTCATAGATGATATGATAGTAAACATAAGTGACCCCAAAAACTCTACCAGATAAATATGATAGCTGATAAACACCTTCAGCAAAGTGACTGGATTAAAAAATTGACTCAGGGGGTTGGGGATTTAGCTCAGTGGTAGAGCTTGCCTAGGAAGCGCAAGGCCCTGGGTTCGATCCCCAGCTCCGAAAAAAAAAAAAATTGACTCAGATTCCAATAGCCCTCTTTTAAACAAATGATAAAGGGTTTGAAAAAGAAATTATGGAAACGGTACTTTTCACAGGATCCAAAATTAATATAAAATACCTCAGTGTATCTCTAACGAAGCAAGAAAAAGCCTGTGTGAGAAGAAGTTCAAGTCTTTGAAGAAAGAAATTGAGAAAGATATCAGGATCTCCCATGCCCATGTATCAGTAGGATTAAAATAGTGAAAATCGACATCTTACCAAAAGCCATCTACAGGTTCAATGCAATCCCCATCATAATTCTAACACAATTATTCACAGATCTTGAAAAAACAATTCACCACTTCATATGGACAAACAAACAAAGCAAAGCAAGATGAAACAAACAAACATAAACTCAAATAGTCAAAACAATCCTGAACAGTGACAGAACTTCTGGAGGCATCACCATCCCTGTCCTAAAGTTGATACATTTACTATCACTTCACTATCATTTACTATCATTTACTCCCTTACCTTTACTCCTTCCCTGTCAGATCATCTCTCTCCCCAAATCAATAGCTATTTGTTGTTAGATGTGCATATTGATGGATAAACATATATCATGAATCCATCTCTTTCCAGGACTAAGCCCTCCGTCTTAGATAATCAGTAAGGGGGATTATGCCTGTGGAAGACTAATTATTGCACTCTATAGCTAGTGTTTGTCTGTAGCTCTTCATTTAAGCATGAAATTCCACCATTGGATTCTCCCCATTTACATTGAAATGTCAAGGTTTTCTTTTATTATTCTTCAAGTCTTATTTAGGCAGCCATGTTATTGAGGTTTCACAGGTGCTGTTTCCTGTAAACAGCTATATAACATAGTCGCATAGCTGACTTTCCTGGTCCTCTGGATCTTGCAATCTTTCTGTCTTTCATTTCAAGAACTTTCCCTGAGCACTGAGTACAGGAAGAAACCAGGCTTTTAAAGATGCTAGAGGGGCTGGAGAGATGGCTCAGCTGTTAAGAACCCAGAGGTCCTGATTTCAATTCCCAGAAACCACATGGTGGCTCACAACCATCTGTAATGGAATCTGATGCCCTCTTCTGGTGTGTGTGAAGACAGATACAGTGTTTTCATATAAATACAAATAAATAAATAAAATCCTTTTTGAAAAAAAAAAGATGCTAGAGAATTTGTACCTTGATTAGATATGCCTGGGATAATTAGAACTCTTAAGTTAGACTAACATCTGCCATTCCATCCCCCCAGAGTGTTAATAATGTCTTCTTGGACTACAATTCTGGGATCAGAGAATTGTAACAGTCTTTCTTTTCTTTCCTTCTCACCCTGACAAAACTTATCTTGGCTCCAGAGTATTCTCAGCACCATTTATGGTTTGACATCAAACTCATAATTCTTTATTCGCTCCAAGGACTCAAAAGCACTTTAAGGTTGTAAAATTTCTTACTACTTTTGAAGTAAATATTTTAGACTATACATATTTACACCTCTTGATCCAAGATTACATTGATGGATAAGTGAATCCATTTTTATGAGCACTTCATCTCATATCTTTATGCCAAGAACTTTATTCCATGAATACCAATGCAAATGGAAATGCTTCCCACAAGAGCTCACTGAACTCAAATGTACGGTGATAATACAATGTTGCCTCTTTTACACCTAATACCACCTGAAAGTATTTTTACAGATACTCCCAGAAAACTCAGCAGAAATTACAATGAAATGTGTGAATTCAAACACATTTACTCAGTAACGCTGAGAATCCAAAGGATTTTGTATTTATTTCCTTTGTGGCATCATATTCTTAATAGAGAGCTGCAATTACTTTTAATTCAATCATATTTAAAGAAATTGCCATGAACTATGCTATATGATAATTTAGAATTAATTTAATAACTACAAACATATGTAACATAATTTTTTGGTTGATTATTTAATCATGACAAATGTCAAATATAGTATTCTTGGTATTCATCTGCCAGTCATCTATCATCTATTCTTCACCCTGTTCAGTTATGAGTAGCTAAATTATTATTTAATTTGTATGCATAATTGACAGTATATATGTGTGTGTATGAACCAAAGTCAAAAATCCTGAATTCTATAAGCCTTTAATTAAATACATTTGTCATCTTTCAATCATTACTAAAATAATAATGTAATTTTCATAGACAAATTTATACCCCAAGCTTTACTGAATTGATAATGTAATTTTCACAGATAAATTTATATCCTCAACATGAACTTTACCTAATATTGTTAACTGCTCATGTATGAATTCATACATTAATATCTTCCCCAAATTCAATCTGATGAAATCAATTGGTTCAAGTATAAATTAACATAATGCCTCTTGTCCTTCTCCTGACTGACATTCATTGTTTAGGACTTGTGTCTGTATAATATTTCACATTAGTAAAACATGAGGATGTTTGCTGGGACCTGCTAGGAAAGACTCCTGTGCTATGAGTACTAGCTTGCAGAGGGCAGAAGCTGACAAATTTCTACCAACACTTTGGGGATATATAGCTAGAGAAATACACGCAAGAAGCTACAGAAATAAAATGAATGTTCTTGATTAAATCTTAATTTTCATCTTTTAGCCACTGTGATGATTTATGGCTTTAAGTCCTATGTCATGTGTTATTCAGGACTTGAGATTTTCTGTTACTTACAGATGACAACATTTTGGCAACTCATTGAAAACTTACTTTTGGCCACATCAGCTGCATGAAGGAGGAATAAGAAATCAACACTTCCAAGAAGTCCAGCATAGATTAATTCATTGGAAAATGACTGTGCATAATAACTCATGCAAAGTAAAATTTCATGAAAAATTATTCTAACATTTCTTCAGCTTGATAACAAAAGGACAAAGTCTCCAGTGTGTGTCAAAAAAAAAAAAACTCAAATTTTTCATGTTAAATATTACTACAGATGTACCTTTTAGACATGCGACTTTTTTCACATATCACTACTCAAAACCCTCTAAGGCAACATGAATAGTCATGAACACTGTTATTAGCAAGAAAATTTGCACCCCAATGTCTTTGTTTTCTTCCATTTAAAATGTATTCCAAGATCTCCATAAATCTTCTAGTCAATCTCTCTCTCTCTCTCTCTCTCTCTCTCTCTCTCTCTCTCTCTCTCTCTCTCTCTCTCTCTCTCTCT
>NW_022651521.1:0-4187 GCF_011064425.1 Rattus rattus
TTTCTGCCCTGAAACAAAGCAATAACAGGGTTTCAGGCAAGCAAGAACCCCCAAATCACAGCTATATGATGGGTATATGTGATCGGAAGTTTATTGGGACTCCCTTGACAGAGACCCCTACCCTAGAAGAGTATCACCATTTGAACAGCTCAGGTGACCAAGAGTATGGGTAACTACCACAGCTATGTCACTATATAGATTTTCTGGCAAAAAAAAACAAAACAAAACAAAACAAAAACAAAACAAAACAAAACAAAACAAAAAACAAAACCTGGTGTCTGACCAGGTAGGCAGAATTAAGAAAAGGCCACCTTTCTAGAGAAGTCATGGATATTACCCAACCACTAGTGCACTATATTTAGGCAGATCTATACTAACGAAGGGATGCTAAACCATGAAGGGTAAGATCAGCCGGATATCAGTTAAACTTACAACGAGGGAGCAAAAATCAAGCTGGTGTCATTAACCTGGTGGCTAACTGTAGAGACTTCAACTCAAAACGAGTTGCGGCCCAGTTCCATGTAAACGAATAAACTGGTCTTTTGGTTTTCTTTTCCCTTCCAATTTCAATGTTATGTAATGTATTTAAATCCTTATTTAAATACAGCTTGTTTTCAGAAATAGTAATAATAATGATAACAATAATAATAATAATAATAATAATAATAATAATGAAGACTGTTTCAAAGGATAAAGCAGATGAAGTTCTGCAGTTCTGCTGGTCACATTACATATTATTATTCAGATATTATCAAAATTATTAATACCAATGCAAAAATATACTGTAATAATGGTTGTGTTTTGGAGGGCTAAGTGTGTACAGATGGATATTTAAGTACATGCTTTTTCATGTGATTTCTCTCATGGATTGCCTGGTAAAATTTCAGTCAATACTCATTCATTTATTCTCTATATCCATATCTGGGTATTAGGCCCGGAATAATCTCTGGGTGTTTTGTTGACTGAATAGATTAACTAGCTCACTTGAGTCGTAAAAAAGGAACATTTTGTCTTCTTTTGCACAGTATAGAGTCATTCTGTATATTTGACAAAGAACCATCTCAGAAAAGGTCAGGGGTAAGTCACTTCAGGCCAGATATGAAAGACCTGTGAAAGATATTTGATTCTGATCCAGGAGATAGGGGACAACTTGAAACCAATTAGCAAAGTCAGATGGTAAAGAAGGGAAAATGAGAAATTTAAAGACAAGTACAAATTCCAACAATATCTATCCGCAATCCAAGCCCCACATTAAATATTAGATAAAACAACACAAAAGGATAATTTCGTTAAGAAGGCACCTAATTTTAGTAACTTTCCTCTTACGACTCCTATTACTGTGCCCCATCGAATTGGGTATGTTGTGCCTTCCTTTTCAGTGAATTCTAGAAAGACTTTCATTTCTTTCTTTGTTTCTCCCTGATGCAGAGATTCAAGCAAACACAGGAAATAAGCAATTCCATACCATGGAAAACAAGGGAAATACCCACAAACACACAGACATAAACACACCCAAATATATTATCCATGATGCATCTGCAACATCTAGTGATGAGCCAATCCTGTAAAGGCCAGAAGAAAGGCCAGTGCTTTCAAAAATGATATAATATCTGCATATGAATAATATATAAAGAAACCTTTTTTTGTTATAATGGATCATAGAGCAACCTCACAAGCAGTTTTGATATTTTTATATGTCAGTTATCAAACAGATCCTTCTCTGTGAACAGCATCACAACTATCTTCACATAAAAGTGTAGGAAAGGGCAGGCTCATCATGATGGAATGAATCTGGCCTTTAGAAATGTTTCTGAACACTACATTGAAAACACAGCTGAGTCTCTGACATAATTGTTGAACAAGGACATTAATTTGAGCATACATACCAATAAGTAACTCAAATGGTTACTAATATAAGCAAAACATCCTTCCCTAAAAAATATTTAGGTATGGATGGCTGTAAATTGAATATTACCTAAATATCTTTCAGCATAGTTCTTTGAACTCCACAAATTAACTTTCCCATAATAGATAAAAACCTATACTGAGGCTCCCAAACCCCATGGGAGAGAGAGAGCTCACCACCCAGACAGGTGGGCACTCCTGAGACGGCAGAGCGGAAGAGACCACCAATACTGCCCACCCCTGCCCACATCCCTGGTCCAAGAGGAAACAATATAGGGCCTCTGGGAACTGGAAGACAGGGGAAATGGAATGGCAGGTCCCACTCAGTCCAGACACTGCCGGGACCTGAAGGGACTGAACAACGGCTCTCTGCACCCAAATCCTATGGGAGGGAGAGCTAAACCTTCAGAGGGCCAGACATGCCTGGGAGGCCAGAAGAAACTACACACTGCCCACATTTCTGACTCCAGAGGAAGACACATAACACCATCTGGGACCCCAGAGCACAGGAGCTCCCAGAAAAGGATACACAGCCCGTCCTGGTAGCCGTCCTCACGGAGAGCTCCAAAGCATTCCCCCACGAACAACTTGAGCCAAGGAACCACAGGTACCACCAACTTTTCTCCACCAAGCGACCTTCCTGGTCAACTCAGAACACAGGCCAACAGGAACAGCTGAAGACCAGAAGACAGGAAACACTACACTCCTGAAAGCAGAACACTCTCTTCCTATAACTGGCTGGAAGAAAACAGGAAAACAGGTTTAGAGCATTCCTGACACACAGGCCTGTAGGAAGGTCTACCCATTTTCAGAAATAGCAGAACAAAGAAACATCGGAGACAATCTGATGGTGAGAGGCATGCACAGGAACACAAGCAACAGAAAGCAAGACTACATGGCATCATCAGAGCCCAATTCTCCCACCAAAGCAAACACTGAATATCCAACACACCAGAAAAGCAAGATCTAGTTTCAAAATCTTATTTGATCATGATGCTTGAGGACTTCAAGAAAGACATGAAGAACTCCCTTAGAGTTTGACAAAATTCAACACTACTGAAGGCGTTTAAGAAATTTGCTTGCAATTGTATTGTAATTGAACATGCAGAATATGGAGAAATAATTCAACTACAAGATGACCAATGCTAGAATGTTTGCTAGTTCCTGATAGAAATTGGACTGGCGGTCGCTGCCGCCGCGGAGAGACCGTGGGCAGCACCCCGCGAGCGAACCTGAGCCTCGGGACCACAGGTAAGACTAACTTATCTGCTGCAAGTGAATTGCCTGGTGGAATCGGGACAAACAGAGGCAGAATTCCTCTAGGACCGGGCACGTCCTGTGTGTACCTGAAGTCCCAAACCCGCGGATCCCGGCCCGCAGCAGCTCTCTGCTCCCAAAACCCGTGGGAGAGAGACCTCACCGCCTGGTCAGGTGGGCACTCCTGAGGCTGCAGAGTGGAAGAGACCACCAACACTGCCCACCCCTGCCCACATCCCTGGCCCAAGAGGAAACTGTATAAGGCCTCTGGGCTCCCGTGGGAGAGGGCCCAGGAGCGGCAGGACCCCTGCCTGAGACACCGCCGGAACCTGAAGGAAACAGACCGGATAAACAGTTCTCTGCACCCAAATCCCATGGGAGGGAGAGCTAAACCCTCAGAGAGGCAGACACGCCTGCGAAACCAGAAGAGACTGCTCTGTGCACACATTACTGATTCCAGAGGAAAGCACTAGAAACCATCTGGAACCCTGGTGCACGGAGGCTCCTGGAAGGGGCGGCGCAGATCTTCCTGGTTGCTGCCACCGCAGAGAGCCCGTGGGCAGCACCCCGCGAGCAAACTTGAGCCTCGGGACCACAGGTAAGACCAACTTTTCTGCTGCAAGTGACCTGCCTGGTGAACTCAAGGCACAGGTCCACAGGAACAGCTGAAGACCTGTAGAAAGGAAAAACTACACGCCCGAAAGCAGAACACTCTGTCCCCATAAGTGACTGAAAGAGAGGAAAACAGGTCTACAGCACTCCTGACACACAGGCCTATAGGACAGTTTAGCCACTGTCAGAAATAGCAGAACAAAGTAACACTAGGGATAATTTGATGGCGAGAGGCAAGCGCAGGAACCCAAGCAACAGAAACCTAGACTACATGGCACCATTGGAGCCCAATTCTCCCATCAAAACAAACATGGAATATCCAAACACACCAGAAAAGCAAGATCTAGATTCAAAATCATATTTGATCATGATGCTGGAGGACTTCAAGAAAGACATGACGAACTCCCTTAGAG
>NW_022651522.1:0-4107 GCF_011064425.1 Rattus rattus
AGCTGATATATATATATATATATATATATATATATATATAATATTTATTTTATTGAATGCTTTAATCGAATTTAATCAATTGTTCTGAAGATTAACATTGACTATGGCCTACCTCAGGATAGTTTGAGCCTATTCATAACCAAGTTTTTAAGACCACAAATCCTGGAGAAACTATTTCAAAGACATATTTGAGAATTGAGAGGAAAGGATCTTAAACAAAAGTGTATTTTCACATTTTTAACAGTCTTTAATATTGCATTTATTCCTTTCCACTAAACCTGACCCCACTCCCAACTGCCTGCTGCATATTGGAGATAGGGCACAGAAGCCTGTGCTGTCAGAGTCTTCTACGGCCCAGGCTTCGTGCACGGCCCTTGCTATGTACACATTCCATCTAAAAGCCTCTTCTGTGAGGAGAAGATATTGTGCACATCTGGAAATTTAAGAAATTTCACATGTTTATTCATACTTAATGTGAATAAACAGGATCTATATTTGTTAACTGTGGTGATTATTATTTTACATGAGAAAAATGTAGCGTGATAAGAGAAGCCGCTCACCAAATAGCACCTTGCTTCTAAGAATCTGCTTCAATTACTGCTATTCAATTTTATCGCTACCTCCTCCTCCTATCAGGCCCATGATGTTAGTCTCCCAGACATATGAATTTTACAGGAATTAAAGAGGGAAGGCACAAAGAGGGAAGGTGACAAGAAAATCTGACACAATTTGAAAATTATTCCACTCCCCATTTCTACAGATGTATCCCTTCCATAACCTTTCCATGTGTACACACACACACACACACACACACAAACACACACACACACGAAGGACTGACAGTATTGGGTTTCCTTTCAATATCCTTAAGTGGATATATATAAAGGGTACATTATGCAAATTGTGCTTAATTTGTGTGCCTGTCCTTAAATTTATACTCATGGGAGTTTAATTACATTCTGTGCAGGAAACCTAACATCTAAGAAAAGATGTTAAAATATAGTAATTCATTTGTAAGAATTGTGGTGGCCAGAGAGCACCGGTAGGGAAGGAAGAAATAGGAAACAACTGACAAGTTAAAGAGACAGATGTTCCACAAATGAAGCTAAAATTCTTGCAAGCCTCAGTGCAATTTTTTTACTTTTATTATAATTATTTTTTCTTATGCATTCTGACAGACTAACAAGAACCAGTAGCAGAAAGGAAGGGACGTTATCCAACAACTTCACTCCCTGAAGGCACAATTTTCACTTGACTGACAACTAGAAATTTGAATCTAGCAAAATCTTTGAGCAGCTAAAAAGGGGTTGGGCACTTTTAACAGAAATCAGTCAGCTGGGTGAGGTCCACATTGGACTGGGTTCAGCTTTTAAAAGTAGGCATTGTGTGATTAAATGAAAGTCAGTGAAGGGAACAGCTCTGAGTTCATTGGGATAAATTTCAGAGGTATTTATTTTTTTCCACTTAGAACACATAACATAATTGTGTCCATAAAATAAAATCAAGTAATGTGAATTAATGTAAATATGAAAATGAATTAAAACAAAATAACAGTAGAAGGAGAGGCTGGTCCCCTGGCATCTGGTTGCAAAGCAATCCTCCTATAGGATAACTGAGATACCTGTGGATGAACACCAAACTCTCACTGACATTTACAATATGTCATATTTTACTTACATGTAAGTTTAAAGATATAAAGTATACTTTCCCAGGTTGCCACAGCATCTGATATCATAGACAAAGAAAGACAAATTACACAGTACTCTTCTTTTCTGCATCACATCCCATTGCAGCCCCCCCTTCTAATAATATAAAACTTAAGGTCACTTCCTTGTCAGATCCCACCTTAAGTCCTGTATCTGATTTTATATAAGCACTGTGAAAGCAACCCACTGAACTGTCTAATTTCCAGGGACTCAAAGATCTTATGTTTGCCTCTTGTGAGGATTTTTAAATAATAAACTATATATTCAGATCTTTCTCTTCCAAAGTTTGTGATGCTAATTCTACATCCACTTCCACAAAATAAAGTTGTTTTATTTGCTCTTAGTCTTCTTAAATTTTTATGTGGATATTAAAATGGATTATTCTCACATTAAAAATGTAAAATTCCCCATTTCAGAGGACTTCAAAATTTCAAGTGTCAAACTGACACTTTTAGGCTGAGTTTGTTTCAAAGATAAATACTAAAACAAGTTGTTATTAAGCTCTACCACTTGTTATCACACCTCCTTAGGAATGATTTTCAAGTTTCGGTAGTATTCCACCCATTAGTCCCTCTCCCTCTGGCTTCTGGTGTTTCTTTTCTATTTAGCTCCTTTCTTTTTTTTCCCTTATTTTTCTATTCTAAACCCATTTCTCTATGTTTATAGTTTTAGTCTAAATTCTATATGTGTATAGATCTGTCCACCATTTGTTAATTCAGTTAATTAATCAGTGTATATTAATTATATACTGTAAATAAAAAGTACACTTTAAGTAAATAAATTAAAACAATTAATCAGTGAACATTCACGAATACATGGACGGACAAGGCAATGACACTAAGTATGATCAAGGAATCTCTGTCATTATCATGTATTCTAGGAAAGAGCAATAGTAAATAATTGACAGTAAAATGAGTATCTAATTCCTGTTGAGTTTACAGCTATGGAAATACTTACAATGAGTTCTAGACAAAGAAAGGGAATCAGACTCTGATGAGTGTAAGTAGACACAGGAAATTATATAACTTCAGGCCAGAGAACTTGTTAAAAAATTTCTGATCATTGCCTCTTTATCAATTACATAATAAACATTTCTTTAATACTCTAAGCCTAAAATTAGTCCTAAGTAGGTCTCCTTTCAGTGTATCAGTGTTGTTGTATAGAATATACATTCACCATAGCATGACTTAATTTATTGATATCCTTTGAGCAAAACAAGGCATCCAGGTTGGTTTGATTCCTAAGAAAACACTGTTACCTTCTCACTTAACCCAACAAAACCCTCAAAACTGCTTTGAGATATGTGCAATGCTCAGTTTCTTCCCACTGTGAGCATGTATTACTTGAAGCATTTATTTGTGCTCTTTACTGCATTCCAAATGAATACTGTAAAATATAGGCATGGATTGTTTGGAAATATATCCCTAAAATAAATTGCAATAAACAATATTTTGAAATGTAGTATAAAGTTGGCTTTAAACAAAAGCCCACACTATAATTTGAAGTTATTATTCTTAAGATACTATTTTTAAGTTCTGTAATAATATATTTTCAAAACTTAAAATCCAATCAAGGTACAATTACAATGAGCAATGAAATTCAATAACTTATTGAAAAACATATTCTATAAACTCGAATGCAAAGTTTCAAAAGGATCAATAAAGAGGTAGATAAGATACAAACATTACACTGTATTTTTAAAAGCTATTGAAGAGGGAGAGGCTCATAATTGAACTTTTTTTCATTCATCTCAGAATCAATGAGGATGTAGACATTTTTCTTTCCTTTCACCCTCACAAATATCAAGATTGGGAGTTGAAAGAGTTATTCAATACAGTTGTTAGTCTATTACATTAAATTCTACTCAAACCTAAATCTCATGGAAGAAGATGATCATGAAAAAGAGATACACATTATAAGCCTGTTACCTAATGGAATTATGTAATGGTTCCAATGGTACCTTTGAGAATATGTATATTCTTTCCAACATATTTCTTACAGACAGAATTCTGGGCTCAGGTTTGTAGAGGGATTTTAATCTAACATTATGGCTGCTCTGGCAAGGGATCATATACAAAGATATGATCTGGCCAGTATGCATTAATGCCCTGTACTACAATATGACCTGACTATAATACATACACACCTTTCCTAGACACCACTAATCCCTCTGGATTAAATATAGAGAAATCCTTAATATACATTTTCAATCCCTAACAATAAAGATAAGATTAGTTTGTAGAAGGAAGCAGCCATGTTTGAAAGTGACATCAAATTGACTGGCAGACAACGGAACAAATGAGAGAAAGATTGGCAGAGTGAGTTAGGGATAGGTTATAGCCAACTCTCAGGAGAGCAGGGAAGAATGAGAAGCAGCTTAAGAAAGCAGCTGAGAGAGAGA
>NW_022651523.1:0-4194 GCF_011064425.1 Rattus rattus
GAGACCCCATATGTACAACAATGCCAAGCAACCAGAGCTTCCAGGGACTAAGCCACTACCTAAAGACTATACATGGACTGACCCTGGACTCTGACCTCATAGGTAGCAATGAATATCCTAGTAAGAGCACCAGTGGAAGGGGAAGCCCTGGGTCCTGCTAAGACTGAACACCCAGTGAACTAGACTGTCGGGGGGAGGGCGGCAATGGGGGGAGGGTGGGGAGGGGAACACCCATAAGGAAGGGGGGGAGGGAAGGGGATGTTTGCCCGGAAACCGGGAAAGGGAATAACACTCGAAATGTACATAAGAAATATTCAAGTTAATAAAAAAAAAAAAATCTAGTGTTCTAGTCAGCTTAAATTATTAATGACTAATTAGAATATTTACAATCTATTATGGACAACATCAATTTTAGTATATTGATACACATCCTAGTCTCAGCATGATGGATAATTAGTTAAGAATTATTTAACTGTTGCTAAGTTTAAGGCATTTGTGGTTTTCTTTATCCATTCAATGTGTACACTTTGATGGCTTGGTGACTTCATGATCTTTCCACTTATAATTCTCCTTGCACTGTAATTTGGGAGCAACTTTCATTCATATTCTTAATATATGCTCTATTCTGAGAGTAGAAAGTTATTAAACAATCAGTAAAAGTGGTAGGAGAAAGATTCTGTCGAATGAAAAGATGACAAATTTTTCAACTGTAGTTATTTTGCAGAACAGTTATTTCATAATTTAATTATTAGACAAAGTCATAAGGATATTCTTTATTGGTTATATATTTTTTACATTGTGTCAGCTTCACACGAGTACACAAAATATAAAATATGATGAAATTATATGCATAAAAGAATGCATTACATAGTTTTCAAAACAAAAAGCTTCAAGTTAAAATTTCTTCTGTTCATGGTTTAATAGATATATTACACCTAATGTGGTCTTCTTTAATTATTACATCCAGTCACATCAGGTTATAGTGAATAACAGTTCCAGGAAAAACCAAGAAATAATAAGATGTGAATTTATCATGAGAAATGTATGCATAGCAAAACTGTCATTAAGACACTTACCACATTATCATCACTGTGATAATTCTTTTAGAAGTGACTATAAAAATCTTCTCCTAGGATATTACATATATATATATATATATATATATATATATATATACTTATATACATATATATATAAAACAAATCTGTTCACTTAAAATCTGAAAAAATTTAAAAACGAAAGTTTATGATTAAATATTTATCCATTCAATCACATTACAAAAAAAGTTGTTTAAAAACATACCTAATTCCTTTTAAAATATTTTTCCATTATTTCAAAAATGAAAAGAAATTTTATTTTAAATAAATTAAAGAGTACATTTAGTACCTCCTAAAATTATTTGTAATATCATTGTCTCTTGAAGTTTTCCAATGCCTAGAAGGGGCAGTTATTTTTCATGTTCTGTGTTCAAGAATATCCCCTCTGTTTTGTCTGTGGACAATGAATGTATCTAGGTTAATGTCAGAGACCTATATCAAAAACATCCCCCAAAATTTTTATCTCTGTGTTCATAACCATATAATATTCATTTTTCTCAAACACTTCACATTTAAATATGATTATGTCTAAAATCTGTAAATAATTCACTATTGGATTTTCCTATTTTTCTTTCTGTAAATTTTATTGGTTATTATATTTATTTACATTTCAAATGTTATACACCTTCCCAGTTTTGATATCCCGTCTGCAAACCCAATATTTCACTACCCTCTCCACTGCCTCTATGAGGATGCTTCTCCACCTACCCACCCACTCCTCTCTCACTCCTCACCCATTGATGCCAGACAAGGCCTATCCTCTGCTACATGGGTCCCTCCATGTGTTTTCTTTGGTTGTTGGTTTAGTCCCTAGGAGCTCTGTGGTGTCTGATTTTTTTATATTGTTGTTTTTCCTATGGGACTGCAAACCACTTCAGCTCCTTCTGTCCTTCCAATAACTTCTCCACTGTGGTCCCTGTGCTCAGTCCAAATGTTGGCTTCAAGCATCATTATCTGTATCAGTAATGCTCTGACAATTTTCTCAGGAAAAAGCTTTATCAGGCTCCTGTGAGCAAGCTCTTCTTGGCATCAACAAAAGTGACTGAATTTGGTGCCTGCATATGGGATGAACCCTCAGGTGGGGCATTCTCTGGATGGCCTTTCCATCAGTCTCTGCTCCACACATTGTCCCTGTATTTTAAAATATTTGAGAAGGGTGGGCAGACTCCTCCCTCAGCCGTGGGCCATGCATAACCTCTCAATATGGTCTCTACAGGTTCTATCTCCCATTTGTTGAGTATTTCAGCTAATGTCATCTTTGTTGGGTCTTTGGAGTCCCTTGCTTTCCTGTCATCTAGGACTTTCTGTTGACTACCCCTAGTTCACTATCTGCCATCACTACATTCCTCTGAACATTACCTATTACCTGAACCTCTGTACATCTATCCCATCTCCTCCAACACCTGATCATGCCTCCTTTTTCCCTCCACCTTCTCTCTTCCTCCTAGTTTATATAGCCCACTCTCTACTTCTCATGACTATGTTCTTCCCCCTTCTAAGAAGGACTGAAACATGTACACTTTCCTCTTCCTACTTCATGAGCTTCATGTGGTATGTGGATTGTATCTTGGGTATTCCAAGCTTTTTCCTTAAAATCTACTTCTCAGTGATTCATACCATGTGTATTCTTTTTGACTATTTTAACTCACTCATGATGATATTTTCAAGTTCAATCCGTTTGTCTGTGAATTTCATGAAGTCATTGTTTTTAATAGCTGATTAGTACTTCATTGAGTTTATGTACCACATTTTCTGTACCCATTCCTCTGTTGAGGGACATCTGGGTTGTTTCCAGCTTCTCAATATTATACAGATGGCTACTATGAACCTAGTGGAGCATGTATGTGTCTTTGTTATATGTTAGAACATCTTTGGGATATGTTCCCAGAAATTGTATAGTTGTGTCCTCACGTAGTACTATGTCCAATTTTTTGAGGAATCAACAGACTGTTTTCTATAGTTGTAGCAGATATTTTATGGCAAGCATAAATCCCATGTGCCTTTTTGTCTTACTTCCTGTCTTTATACAATATTATTTGCTCACTTGTAAGGTATGAGCAATGTGCTTGTTACAATTTTTGCTAAAATATATTATCTTGTGTACTATAAGTTGTTGATATAGTCAATAAGGTCTTTCATGAGTTCTTATATGTTGCTTCAGTGATGATTATCAGGTGTTTGATTTCTTTATTGAGGTGATAGTTTTCAAGCTTTCTGGATTACGGAATAAAGATTAAGGATATCTAGAGTTCCTGGTCCCTGCCGCTGCGGAGAGCCCGTGGGCAGCACCCCGCGAGCGAACTTGAGCCTCGGAACCACAGGTAAGACTAACTTATCTGCTGCAAGTGACTTGCCTGGTGGAATCGGGACAAACAGAGGCAGAATTCCTCTAGGACCGGGCAACGTCCTGTGTTTACCGGAAGTCCCACACCTGCGAATCCCGGCCTGCAGCAGCTCTCTGCTCCCAGACCCCGTGGGAGAGAGACCTCACTGCCTGGTCAGGTGGGCACTCCTGAGGCTGCAGAGCGGAAGAGACCACCAACACTGCCCACCCCTGCCCACATCCCTGGCCCAAGAGGAAACTGTACAAGGCCTCTGGGTTCCTGTGGGGGAGGGCCCAGGAGCAGCAGGAGCCCTGCCTGAGACACCACCGGAACCTGAAGGAAACAGACCGGATAAACAGTTCTCTGCACCCAAATCCCGTGGGAGGGAGAGCTAAACCTTCAGAGAGGCAGACACGGCTGCGAAACCAGAAGAGACTGCTCTCTGCACACATTACTGATTCCAGAGGAAAGCACCAGAATCCATCTGGAACCCTGGTGCACGGAGGCTCCCGGAAGGGGCGGCGCAGATCTTCCTGGTCGCTGCCGCCGCGGAGAGCCCGTGGGCAGCACCCCGCGAGCGAACTTGAGCCTCGGGACCACAGGTAAGACCAACTTTTCTGCTGCAAGTGACCTGCCTGGTGAACTCAAGGCACAAGTCCACAGGAACAGCTGAAGACCTGTAGAAAGGAAAAACTACACGCCCGAAAGCAGAACACTCTGTCCCCATAACTGACTGAAAGAGAGGAAAACAGGTCTACAGCACTCCTGACACA
>NW_022651524.1:0-4159 GCF_011064425.1 Rattus rattus
TCTGTGAGTAAGTGAGATTGAAATCATCGAGTACTAGCAAATATTCCCACATTTTATAGACAGTATCAACCCATACATAAAAAATCCAGCTTTCAGTTAAAGTGGAAATGATAGCCAAGGACAGGTCATTAAAGAATGCTACCCTGAACATATTTTTTTCCCAGATGGATAGAGTTATTTACCCTTGGACAATTAGAAAGAAAAAGGCAGAGTTACTTTAAATATATAAAAGGTACATTTTATGACCTGTGCTTATCAGGCACAAAAAGTAAGGTTTACTAGGGGCAGAAAAATTCAGTCACAGGGGAAACTTAACTCATAAAAAAAAGTTTGAACAAAATTTTTATTATCCAAATGTTAGACAGGTTCCAAAAGGCCCAACGCTGGATTATGGAGAAAATGCACTGGTAACTGTGGAGGCGAACACGGTGTCTGGAAGACTAAAGGCTCTAATGGTTCTGCTATTCTACAGCATAAATGTCCCTACTGTGGCTAGCTTTTGGTGTGTCAGCACGTTGGGAAATATGGACTCTGGAAGTGATGCCCAAGTGCACGCGGTAATAGTGCGTTCCTTGACAAGGTTAAGTAGATATAAGTAATGGAACACTGGTAATAATAAAATATGAAGACGAAGTAGATACAAGTAGTAATAGGAGCATTGGTAATAATAAAATATAGCTTACAGACTTCAGTCTTGACTGTTACATTTTATAAATATAAATTGTTTTGTATAGTTTAATTTTAATAACATTTTATTTGTTTTAAACTTTTTTGCACATGTGTACCATGTGCCTTCCCTCCAACTCCCCCAGAAACCTTCCCAGCACAAGTCCTTCCCACCTCATGTCTTATTTCATTGATTTGTTTATTGATTGGTTGGTTGGTTGGTTGGTGGGTTGGCTGGTGGGTTGGTTGATTGGTTAGATGGTTGGTTAGTTCATTGGTTGGTTGGTTGCTTGCTTGGTTGGTTGTGGTTGGTGGGTTGGTTTTATTATGCCATGATTTATTTTGACCTCAAGGGTTCTAGTACCCATGCTCTCAGGGACCTACATCCTTGCCAGCTGGCATGTAGAAGGCAGAGGCAGAGATTGCCAAACACCTTCGCCGTACAGGAAAGGCCTCAGGCACCTCCAGCCTCCTGAGGCCTGAACATGCCCCTACTCTGGGTTATCATCTGTATGAATAAAATGTGAAACCTTCCTTTGTAAGCTGTCATCAGGGTCTTCTCTAAAAACCTTCCTCTTTGGATAGTACATGCCTGTAATCTCGGGGTTCCTTCCCTCACCAGCAATAACTCCTGAGAATCCTTGAGGTTTATTTCTTTTTGAGCCTAAAATTTCCGGGAGACAGGATTTCTCTCTTAAACAGGTAACAAATATTTCATTTATATATATATATATATATATATATATATATATATATATATATATATATATATATATCCTAACTAATTATCCTGTAAATCTCTATTATATACATATGTGTGTGTGTATGTGTGTAATACACATATATATATATTATATTACATAAAGAGTGTAAAAATATGTTTTGTATATTTGGGTGGACAATTGGATGGGTGGACATAGAGGGAAGGATAGATGGATGGATAACATAAAAGAAAAACAGAATAAAAGGAGAGAATGTTGCACTGGACATAGAAAATACCGAAAATAACTGAGTGTATAGCCACAGGAAATTTAATTTTCGAGGACATACATTTAAGTAAATAATTTTCCTTTCAGAGAAAGAACGACCCTTATGCTCTTGCATCCCTGGTGTCCTTTGAAGTCAAGAAGATACCTTATAAAGAGCAGCCAGCAAAACTGCCAGCCGGGAGCACAGCGGTAAGTGCCTGCCTCTTTAAGAGTTACAGATACAAAGAATAGAACTAAAGTTATTTCTACAGCACTGCCAGCTTGGGTTTGGTTGGACATTTACATGGATTGGAGAACACTGTTCTTCTTTATCACACCATTTCCTCTCTCATTCTAGAAACTGCACGCAGTGCCCTTTGATCCAGTTATTAAATTTTCATATAAATGTCTACCTTAAAAAGCTACAGGTGTAGGACTCACACGACATAGCACTTTTTAAAGTCAGCTGTTCTGTTTCAGAGAAACACATTCCAATAGAAACAGTGGTCGTGACAAAACCATACTGGTTCTTTAATTTTGGTAGCAGCATGGTCAGTCTGGTAGGGAGAGAGGAAACTTCCCCAGACAGCCTGCAAACTTAGAACCCTCCAGCCTGTACATGTCAAGAACAATTCTGAGCTGAGGGGTGGAGGAAACGTGAACCTTTTAAGAATCAAGGCTGTTAAATATCACTGAACTTCACAGCTGCCACAGAACAGCTTTTGACATCTTCGGGAGTGTGGTAAACCCAGGCAGAGAGAAGGGCATAGCTGAGAGCTCGGTAGGCTAGCTAACAGAACTCCACATTTCCAGTCACTTACAAAGACGATCTAAACCTGAAAGACTCACCTCTCTTTTAGACAATATTAAACCCTGGCATGGTGGGACACACCTTTAATCCCAGCACTTGGGAGACAGGCAGACAGGTCTCTGAGTTAGAAGCTATTATCTACATAGGGAGTTTGAGGACAGCAAGACATACAGTGCGAGATCCTTTCTCAAGAAAGCAAACATGAACAGCAAAGCAAAAAGTAGTATTGAAGTTCCAAGCCCCACCATTTAGTTATCAGTGGATATTTTCAACCCCCAACTTGAACTCTGGATCCCTAGACCTTTATTATTCAAAATGTGGTTTGTAAACAAACAGCCAGGATCCTGGCCTCTCCTGGGAGCTTCAGGCTTCACTTCAAAGCTATCCAGTTATCAGGACATCCACACAGTCAGGTTTGTGGAGCGCTCCTTTAGAGCGTATGAGGTTGACCCTCTTTGGTTTGCATTTCCAGCCCAGGTTTTCCTGTAATGGGTCATCTTTGTCACCTAACTGGCCTTTGGTAATTGAAAGTGTGCTTTGAAGAAATAGTTCAGTCAGTAAATCGCTTCCCTTGCAAGCATGAGTCCAGTATCTGAAACCTATGATTTGTTTGTTTGTTTGTGTTGTTTGTTGTTTTTAAAGAAGGGGACTGGAGACATAGCTCAGCAGTTATGAGAGCTGGATGTTTTCCCAGAGGACCTGAGTTTGATTCTCAGCACCCACATGATTACAGATACTCATCTATCTATCTATCCCCAAATCCAGGGAATCTGATGCCCTCGTCTGGTCTCTGTGGGCACCAGGCATGCATGCAGTGCACAGCCATACATGCAGGCTAAGCATCCATACACAGGAAGTACAAAATAAAATAAAATAAAATAAGAGGCTGGAGAGATAACTCAGTCGTTAAGAGCACTGGGTGCTCTTCCAGAGGTCCTGAGTTCTATTCCCAGCAACCACATGGTGGCTCACAACCATCTGTAATGGGATCGGATGCCCTCTCCCAGTGTGTCTGAAGACAGTGACATTGTACTCATGTACATAAAAAAGGTCTTTAAATAAAATAAGGTGCAGGGCTTGATGACACCCCCTGTACTCCCAGCACTAGGAAGAGAGAGACAAGCTCACTAGGCCTCAGGCTCCCTATCTGGCTGCCTTGCCTACTTTACCAGTTCTAAGCCAATGAGTAACCCGATCTCAAAACAAAAATAGATGCACACATGAGCTGTGTCCAAAGAACAACACCTGATGTTGCTCTTTACTTCTACACACATGCACATGCACAGATGTATGTGCACAGATAGCCACACACATGCTTAGGCACATATACACACCAAAAATTAAACACATTATTTATTGATTATTCAGTCAGTCTCAACTTGGAGTATATGCTTAGAATTATTATTTCATGCTATGTTAAATATGTAAATGTGCATGAAACTTCACCTCACGTGACTGGACTAAATAAATAGATCTAGGGTGGAGCCCCGGACTATGCTTTAAAATTCATATAAGAGGAAGTCCCACACCCGCGGATCCCGGCCCGCAGCAGCTCTCTGCTCCCAGAACCCGTGGGAGAGATACCTTACCGCCTGGTCAGGTGGGCACTCCTGAGGCTGCAGAGCAGAAGAGACCACCAACACTGCCCACCCCTGCCCACATCCCTGGCCCAAGAGGAAACTGTATAAGGCCTCTGGGCTCCCGTGGGAGAGGG
>NW_022651525.1:0-4183 GCF_011064425.1 Rattus rattus
GGGAGCAGAGAGCTGCTGAGGGCAGGGATCCGCCGGCCCCGGAGTCTGGCCAAACACCGGAAGTGTCCGGTCCCAGAGGAACTCCGCCTCTGTGAGACCTGAGTTTACCAGGCAAGTCGTTTGTAGCAGAAAAGTTGGTCTTACCTGTGGACCCGAGGCTCAAGTTTGCTTGCGGGGTGCTGCCCACGGGCTCTCCGCTCGAGTCAATGATTTCTATGGAATCTTCTGCTCCTGAGATTCTCTCTTCCATCTCTTGTATTCTGTTGGTGAAGCTCGTATCTACAGCTCCTTCTCTCTTCTTTTGGTTTTCTATATCCTGGGTTGTTTCCATGTGTTCTTTCTTGATTGCTTCTATTTCCATTTTTAATTCCTTCAACTGTTTGATTGTGTTTTCCTGGAATTCTTTCAGGGATTTTTGTGTCTCCTCTCTATGGGCTTCTACTTGTTTATTTATGTTTTCCTGTAATTCTTTCAGGCATTTTTGCGATTTCTCTCTGTAGGCTTCTACTTGTTCTCTAATGGAGTTCTTCATGTCTTTCTTGAAG
This sequence comes from Rattus rattus, assembly GCF_011064425.1. NCBI lineage: Eukaryota > Metazoa > Chordata > Mammalia > Rodentia > Muridae > Rattus > Rattus rattus. The sequence continues at coordinate 546 of NW_022651525.1, forward strand.
TCCTCCAGCATCATGGTCAAATATGATTTTGAATACTAGATCTTGCTTTTCTGGTGTGTTTGGATATTCCATGTTTGTTTTGATGGGAGAATTGGGCTCCGATGGTGCCATGTAGTCTTGGTTTCTGTTGCTTGGGTTCCTGTGCTTGCCTCTCGCCATCAAATTATCTCTAGTGTTACTTTGTTCTGCTATTTCTGACAGTGGCTAAACTGTCCTATAGGCCTGTGTGTCAGGAGTGCTGTAGACCTGTTTTCCTCTCTTTCAGTCAGTTATGGGGACAGAGTGTTCTGCTTTCGGGCGTGTAGTTTTTCCTTTCTACAGGTCTTCAGCTGTTCCTGTGGACCTGTGCCTTGAGTTCACCAGGCAGGTCACTTGCAGCAGAAAAGTTGGTCTTACCTGTGGTCCCGAGGCTCAAGTTCGCTCGCGGGGTGCTGCCCACGGGCTCTCCGCGGTGGCAGCAACCAGGAAGATCTGCGCTGCCCCTTCCGGGAGCCTCCGTGCACCAGGGTTCCAGATGGATTTTGGTGTTTTCCTCTGGAATCAGTAATGTGTGCAGAGAGCAGTCTCTTCTGGTTTCACAGGCGTGTCTGCCTCTCTGAAGGTTTAGCTCTCCCTCCCACGGGATTTGGGTGCAGAGAACTGTTTATCTGGTCTGTTTCCTTCAGGTTCCGGCGGTGTCTCAGGCAGGGGTCCTGCCGCTCCTGGGCCCTCCCCCACAGGAACCCAGAGGCCTTGTACAGTTTCCTCTTGGGCCAGGGATGTGGGCAGGGGTGGGCAGTGTTGGTGGTCTCTTCCGCTCTGCAGCCTCAGGAGTGCCCACCTGACCAGGTGGTAAGGTCTCTCTCCCACGGGGTCTGGGAGCAGAGAGCTGCTGCGGGCCGGGATCCGCGGGTGTGGGACTTCCGGTAAACACAGGACGTGCCCGGTCCTAGAGGAATTCTGCCTCTGTTTGTCCCGATTTCACCAGGCAAGTCACTTGCAGCAGATAAGTTAGTCTTACCTGTGGTCCCGAGGCTCAAGTTCGCTCGCGGGGTGCTGCCCACGGGCTCTCCGCGGTGGCAGCAACCAGGAAGATCTGCGCCGCCCCTTCCGGGAGCCTCCGTGCACCAGGGTTCCAGATGGATTTTGGTGTTTTCCTCTGGAATCAGTAATGTGTGCAGAGAGCAGTCTCTTCTGGTTTTGCAGGCGTGTCTGCCTCTCTGAAGGTTTAGCTCTCCCTCCCATGGGATTTGGGTGCAGAGAACTGTTTATCCGGTCTGTTTCCTTCAGGTTCCGGCGGTGTCTCAGGCAGGGGTCCTGCCGCTCCTGGGCCCTCCCCCACAGGAACCCAGAGGCCTTGTACAGTTTCCTCTTGGGCCAGGGATGTGGGCAGGGGTGGGCAGTGTTGGTGGTCTCTTCAGCTCTGCAGCCTCAGGAGTGCCCACCTGACCAGGCGGTAAGGTCTCTCTCCCACGGGGTCTGGGAGCAGAGAGCTGCTGCGGGCCGGGATGTTAGCTGCCATTTTGTCCTAATTGCAGTGTTCTTTGCATTACAGAAGCTTGACAGTGTTATAAATCCCATTTGTCAATTCTTGATCTTGGAGTATATGCCATTGGTGTTTTGTTCAAGAAAATCTCTCCAGTGCCCTTGTGTTTGAGGCTGTTCCCCACTTTTCTTCCTAGTAGTATGAGTGTATCTGGTTTTATGTGGAGGTCCTTGATCCCCTTGGACAGGGCGACAATAATGTGCAAGTTTGCATTCTTCTACATGCTCATCTCCAGTTGAATAAGCACCATTTTTTTTTTACAAAAATCCTACCTATTATTCTGTTTATTCCAAATCTCAATATAGGGCACAGTATGTCACAATGGAAAATTCATGACTATAAGAGACTGAAGTCTGAATTACATATAATTTAGAAAAGAGATTGAATTACCAAGATGCAATCCACAGACCACAGGAAGGTCAAGATGAAGGATGACCAAAATGCATATGCTCCCACTCCTTCTTAAAAGGGGAAAAATATCCATAGGAGGGGATATGGAAGCAAAGTTTAGAGCATCAACTCAAGGAACGACCATTCAGAGCCTGCCCCACATGTGGCGCATATATATATAGCCACCAAAACTAGATAAAATTGATGAAGTTAAAAAATGCATGCTGAAAGTGACCGGCTTTAGATCTCTCCTGAGAGACACATCCAGAGCATGTCCAATACAGAGGTCAATGCTAGGAGCAACCACTGGACTTTGAACAGGTCCCCCTTGGGGGGGATTAGAGAAAGTATTAAAGGAGTTGAAGGAGCTTGCCACCCCATAAAACCAAGAATGCCAACTAACCAGAGCTTCCAGGGACTAAACCACTACTGAAAGACTATAAATGGGCTGACCCGGTCTCCGACTGCATATGTAGCAGAGAATAGCCCTGTTGTGGCACCAGTGTAAGGGGAAGTCCTTGGTTCTGCAAAGGTTGGACCCCAAGTGCAGGGGAATATGGGTGGGCAGTAAGGGGGAGGTATGGGGGGAACACCCAGATGGGGAAGTGGGAGGGGAGGGGCTGGGGGCTTATGGACAGGAAACCAGGAAGGGGAATAACATTTGGAATGTAAGTAAAGAAATACATCTAATAAAAAATTAAAAAATGAAAAGATTCCGGAATATTGCTTAAGTTACTTTCTCTTTATAATCACCACTGAAATCTTGTCCATGGGATGTAGTTCCAAGCACTGAGATGGATCCTTCCTATTAGGTTAGTATTCTCTGTCAATACTATCATACACATACCAGAAATGTGATTTTATTGTGATGTTATGTTCTAGTAAATTTAACAATGTGATATAGTCATGACTACTGATGTTGTAATTTATATGACTGGAATGGAAAATGTACTTAGCATTCCAAATTTGATGAAGTTACAAATAATCAAACATAGAAAGATATTTTACCGCAAATATTGTAAGGAAAACTTTATACTAGCAACAAATACCAGTGACCATAGCCTGAGAATATGTTACCTCAAATACTCTGCTCAGATATAATGGTACCATTCTCCTGTCCTTTTATAGTAACAGAATGCATTAATAAACAAATAAAGATGGTTTAAAATTATATGACAAGAACAAGAATGTGGACAAGTTACAATTAACCTCGTACATAAATCTATGGTCAATTGTAGGACATTTTTCTGTATTATCTTGACCTTTGGTTTGATAGATGCTGCAATAACATTTGGACATTGTGAATGTATTCATCTGGAAGTCATAATTGCACCAGATTGTTAATTTTACTACAACTTAACAAAAAAGAGATGAGTTAGAACTGTCTGATTAAATGGCTAAAACAGCTCAAGATAATGTAGTCCTTGACATAAAACACTCTAATGTTACAAACCACAGAAGAGCTAACCACTCACTCATCTTCTGTATGTGTCAAAGATGTATAAGCCTTTAACCTGACAAACTTTGTTTAGAGTACTCAAAACTCTAGAAGTAAACTGAGGTATTCTAAAACCAGCTTATTTCCACTGAACTCTATTTCGTCTGCATTTCAATGAGTTCATGTCAGGTCTTGCAAGAATAATATAACATTTGGGGATAAAGATACAACCTAGAAGACCTGTGCTGGAGGCCAAGATGGAGAAGACTTCCACAGCCACCATGA
>NW_022651526.1:0-4174 GCF_011064425.1 Rattus rattus
CACCAGTGGAAGGGGAAGCCCTGGGTCCTGCTAAGACTGAACCCCTAGTGAACTAGACTGTTGGGGAGAGGGCAGCAATGGGGGGAGGGGTGGGAGGGGAACACCCATAAGGAAGGGGAGGGGGGAGGGGGATGTTTGCCCGGAAACCGGGAAAGGGAATAACACTCGAAATGTATATAAGAAATATTCAAGTTAATAATAATAATAATAAAAAAAGGATTTAATATTTTTCCTGATTGAGTTGTTCAATTTTTAAATTTCTCTCATAATTTTCACATTCAATCTTCTTAGAGTGAATCTTTTTGCTGTATTCTATTTATGTTTAGAGCGTGTAGAAATATATAAACTTATAAAATATATATAATATAATATATATACATATATGTATATATATAATATTATATATATATATAATATTACATATATATATATATATAGAGAGAGAGGTCTAAACCTAAGAGTTTTCTTGTTTGCTTTGAGTCTCAGGATGAACTTTGAAATTAAGATTTTGAACTATGAATTCATAGACACTTAAAGATATGCAACGTGATGTTTTCAATAACAATACACCATTGAATCTAGAAATATGAAGCAAAATGTTATGTTTTAAATGTGGAATACAACCCACATGCATAAAATTATGGCTCGAAGTATATGGTGCTAATTCAGGAGCAGTAAAATGTTTGGTCCAGTTACAGGTGGATTCTGATACATGGTTTATAAAGTCTACATACCTACATGGCCTCTGCCCATCTGAATCTATGTTCTCTCCACAATGATGTGAACTCATCTGCAATTCAAAGAGAGAAGGGGGTATCCTCCCTGCCATGATATGTTGGTACATCTGAATCCTTAGCCCAAACTATACCCTTCTTACCATAGCTTGTCTTATCAAGACTTGTGTTCATAATCAGTTCAATGTAAAACGAATTGAATTTATTACAATTTTGTTCTATTAATAGCTATTAAATTTACCATTTTTTCAGTCACTGCAGAAAAATTTCTCCTTCTCAAATTCTAAGGAATTTTTAATGGAGATAATCTACTCTCTCCACAAGAGTGGGCATTTTTGTTTTCTAATAAAAATTATCACTTACCTTTCAAAGTGATTTATGCTTCACTAATTCAATGATGTCTCAACCTATTGTTTGGAACACAGATTTAAAACTTCAGAATCCATAAAAGGTTCAGTAAAGTCCTCTCTTGATGTTCAATTATTACAAACAATCTTAAACAGATATAGAAGGCAATTATAAGAAAGCATGAGTAGCAAGAACGGATACGAATAATAGCAATGCCTCATGCTCTCTCAGCATGATTCTGTTAAACACTGTCTATAAATAACCAAATAGGCTTTCTAAAGTGTTCCTAGAGAAATGTGCTTACAGAGTAATTTCCAGTGATGTACAATTGCAAGCAGGCCATTGTAACCTTCCGTACTATTTTGGTAAATATTGTTTTCTAAATTAAAGCTTAACAACCTATCCAAATATTATTGTAGCATTTAAGACTATAAAAATTAAATATATTTGTATTAAATCCAAATATTTTTGGCTAATTTGGAGATGGGATAAAACTTTAATATGTATTTTGAATAGGTCATGAGATATATAATCATTATTTAGGAAAATAAAGTTAACTAATAGTTTTTCTGTAATTATAATGTAACAGTTTTAACTAAATTTCAAAGAAGCCATATGCCGATGACAAAATTACCTTTGTGAAGATAAAGAACCTTATTTACATTGTTGAAACATAGTCTAATAGGAGACTCAATATTAAATCTTTTCCTTAGATAGTGAAATGAAAAGGAGATTAATAACAGCAATTTGTAAATTACAATACTATAATATGTAATTTAACTATGTAATAAAAAATAGTGGACAAAGTGTGTCAGATGGATTCTTTGATGAAGAATGGATAACTTAGTATCTTTAAAACTCCCGCCTCAACACCCTGGCATTACTCTACACTAGGAAAAGAGCCTTCACAGGACTAGGGGCATCTCCTCTCTATTGATGCCAGACAATGTCATCCTCTGCTATATATGCAGCTAGAGCCGTGTGTCACCACCTCACCCCCATGTGTACTCTTTGGTTTTTAGTTTAGTCCCTGTGATCTCTGGGGTGTCTGATTGGTTGATATTGTTGGTCTTCCTATGGGATTGCAAGTCTGTTCATCTCCTTTAGGCCTTCTCCTAACTCCTCCACTGGGGACCCCAATCTCAGACCAAAAGTTGTCTGCAAGCATCAACTTCTGCATTTGTCAGGCTCTAGTAGAGCCTCTCAGGAGACACCCATATCTAACTCCTGCCAGCAAGCAATTCTTGGCATCTGCAATACTGTCTGGTTTTGATGGACTCATATGGGATAGATCCCCAAGTAGGGCACTCTCTGAATGGCATTTACTTCAATCTCTGCTCTACTCATTGTCCCTGTGTTTCCTCTCATAAGTATTTTCCCCCTTCTAAGAAGGACTAATTCATCCACATTTTGGTCTTCCTTCTTGAGCTTCATATGATCTGAGGACTACATCTTGGGGAGTGGGTGGGTAGGAGGGAAAGCATACTCATAGAAGTAGGGGGAATGGAGAATGAGAGAGGAGGGAACAGGGAAAGAGGATAACATTTAAAATGTGAATACATAAACTATCCAATAAATATAAAAGGAAAAATGAACTTCAAAAACCCAATATTTAGTTTAGAAAATTAAATGTGTGAAAAATTAATTCTCAGGTTTACTTGAAGCTGGTCTCTCTGCCCTGTTACTGCTTATGCCTTGTAGAACATTAAAAACACTGGGGATTGCCAGAATTCAGGTCACTCCCTGTCAGAGGTCCTCTAAGTGGCCCACAAGGCATTGAGATACCTTTCCTTCTCTGGCCAACACTATAGGCTATTACTATTTCCTGCCATAGATACTTATACTAGTTCCAGCTTCAAAATTTTGCCAGGACCACACATTCAGGTCACAAAATTCTCTGTGTTCTCCACCCTAGCTAACTGACACACACGCTGCATACAACATATTCAGGAAGTCCGTATGCTTAGGTATCATCATTTTTTTTTCAATAAGTAATACAGTAGGCTTTAATTATGACACAAAGAGACCTAGGAAGAATAGCATTGAAAGCCCATGTATTTGTATTGTATCAGTGCTTTTCTTTTCTTTTTTTTTTTTTATACATTTTTCATCTCATATCACTTTATTTGGGCATTTTTTTTGTCTTATTGGTCTTTTGCTTGTATATTTTGGTTTCTGATCTTTTTTTTGTTTTTTTTTATTTTTTTATTATTAACTTGAGTATTTCTTATATACATTTCGAGTGTTATTCCCTTTCCCGGTTTCCGGGCAAACATCCCCCTCCCTCCTCCCCTTCCTTATGGGTGTTCCCCTCCCCACCCTCCCCCCATTGCCGACCTCCCCCGCACAGTCTAGTTCACTGGGGGTTCAGTCTTAGCAGGACCCAGGGCTTCCCCTTCCACTGGTGCTCTTACTAGGATATTCATTGCTACCTATGAGGTCAGAGTCCAGGGTCAGTCCATGCATAGTCTTTAGGTAGTGGCTTAGTCACTGGAAGCTCTCACACCTCGGAACTCCTGTCAATCTGGGGTCTCGTGCGCCTTCATGCTCTTCCAGATCATTATCTGATTCCTTCAACGGGGGTCCCGTTCTCAGTTCAGTGGTTTGCTGCTGGCATTCGCCTCTGTATTTGCTGTATTCTGGCTGTGTCTCTCAGGAGCGATCTCCATCCGGCTCCTGTCGGTCTGCACTTCGTTGCTTCATCCATCTTGTCTAATTGGATGGCTGTATATGTATGGGCCACATGTGGGGCAGGCTCTGAATGGGTGTTCCTTCAGTCTCTGTTTTAATCTTTGCCTCTCTCTTCCCGGCCAAGGGTATTCTTTTTCCTCATTTAAAGAAGGAGTGAAGCATTCACATTTTGATCATCCGTCTTGAGTTTCATTTGTTCTAAGGATCTAGGGTAATTCAAGCATTTGGGCTAATAGCCACTTATCAATGAGTGCATACCATGTATGTCTTTCTGTGATTGGGTTAGCTCACTCAGGATGATATTTTCCAGTTCCAACCATTTGCCTACGAATTTCATAAACTCGTTGTTTTTGATAGCTGAGTAATATTCCATTGTGTAGATGAACCACATTTTCTGTATC
>NW_022651527.1:0-4153 GCF_011064425.1 Rattus rattus
TGTGGACATTACTGGAAATTTTGGGTAGTGTTGGCAGAGTCACTACCTTTTCCCAGGGAAATCTGGGTCCCCTTTTGGGGTCCTGAGTCTTGTTAGTCAAATAATTTTAAAATGACCTCAAAAAGGAAGCTCGAGGACAATTTTATTAGAGTTTAAAAGAAAAACTCCAGTGGACTAAGCTGCAAGTCTTGGCAGCTGCTGCCCAGAAGAGAGAGAGAGAGAAAGAGAGAAAGAGAGAGAAAGAGAGAAAGAGAGAGAGAGAGAGAGAGAGAGAGAGAGAGAGAGAGAAGGTTATACAATTTGAATTAAGCCAGTCTGGAGGACAGCCACATGGTCGGGAGGGCTTTAGGGCACAGGAGAACTCTGGAATAAAGGACCAGGGCAGAAAACATATTCTGGAGTCAGCGGGCATCAGTGAGAAATGGAAACCAAAAGGGAAACCTCGGTCTTTCTGAGCTCTGGCTCAGATCAGGACTCACGAGGCTCTGGAGAGACAACATGGGGGAGGGGGAGGTTCCGGAAAGAAAGACATAGTATCTCATTAAAGGGATAATTATCTCTACCGTCTCTTCAGCACAGACTAAAGTAGATTCACTTCCCTGAGGGGCGGCTCCTTGATCAGGTGATTGACCCGTCCAACTGAATGAGTTGGAAATGTTGGGTCTCTACCCAGGTAAGAGCAACAGCTTCTCCTGCAATGGACCACACAGTTCTGAACAAGAGCGAGGGTAACATCAGTGCCTCCCTCTCCTGTCCACAGACCCTGTGTGTACCCCACCTTCCCTCTGTTCGCTAGACCCTACTCTATCCCAGGTAAGAAATGCTTGGCCTTCCCACTATAGTTCCTGTCCACACATCCACCTCGGCGTCCTCTATCCTTCCCTTCCTTGTTTTGAGGTACGATCTCATGTAGCTCAGGCTTGTCTGTCTTGAACTCTACTCAAGGATGGTCCTAGTCCCCTGCTTCCGCTTCCCGAGTGCTGAGATTGCAAGTGAACACCTCCACAGCTGGTTTGCATTTCCCTAAAACATACATATAAAAACTTCATTGAGCTTGTGCTAGTCCCGGCGACCTCTACCTTATGGGTGGAATGGTTCTGCCCTTGGGTTTGCTGGGACAACGGGTCTCTGTGAAGCCCAGGCTGGCCTCTAGCAGCAGATCCTCTGGTCTTGGCTTCTCCTAATTTTAGCCATTGTCCCAGAAGTCACATGTGTCCTTAATATATTTATATCCATATTATATGCATACAGAAGTATATCTTTATCAGTCTACCTGGCTTTAGTGAATTGTGTTAGGTAACATCTAGGGAAGTCGCAGTAATTTGCTTCCTCTTCTTTCCAGTTCTCAATATTATCAATGGCCAATATTCCCAATATGCAATGCACATTGGCAGGCAGGCACACACGCACGTGCACACACACACACACACACACTCACACACACACACACACACACACACAGAGAGACACACAGACACAGACACAGACACACACACACACACACACACACACACACAGACACACACACACACACACACACACACACACACACACACACACACACTCACACACACACAGAGGAACACAGCATCTTAACTGGCTCCTATCTGCCCCAGTCTTAGGCTCCCTCAGATCTACCTGAAGAGCCTCCCCCTCCCCCACCTTCCTCCCCTGTGTTCCCTGGAGGGCATTCTCAGCATTTCGGGTGTGGTCCAGTATCTTGTGCTGCCCTGGTTTTGGAGATATTGGCTGTGGATCTTTGTACCATAGTCCTTCAGGGGCAGGCAGCTTTCGTTAAGGGCTGCTGTCAAGATTTCTTTAAAGCGTCTGGCTAGTCTGTATCCAGACTTGATTTTTCTTTCTGTTTATCCCAATTAAAGTGTGCAGGGATTCTTAGGTTTTAAAATTTGTCTTTTTAAAAATATTCAGCATTGGGAAGTTTTGGGCCAGTATGTATTCAAATTGCCATTTCTGCTCCATCTCCACTCTTCTCCTTCTGATGCCCCAATCACACAGATTTTGGAACTTTAGATGTATTTTCTGGGTGTCCAGAGTTCTGTTTGCTACTCCCACCTCATCCCTGCCTTTCTTCAAATTAAGTAGTATCCATGCTAACTATCTTCAGATTCACTTGCATTTTTTCTACATTTCTTTTTTTTTTCTTCCCCCTTTTCCCCTGTATTTTATTTTTGATTCCAACCCGGGACTTTTCAATTCAATTTTTGCATTTCAAAAATCTTTGTATGTCCATTCAATTCCATAGATGTATGCTTGTCCTATCTTTCTGTTGGAAATCTCTATCTCTTTAGTCATTGAATTACTCTTTCCTTTATTTCTTTCAACCTATTTTTCTTTTTGTCATATTTGTAAAATGTCTTTGAAGTCTGTATTGCCGAAGTCTGACATTTATGTAGAACCCAGGGCACCTGTTTCCCCATCCTGCCTATTTCTCTTCAGTTTGATTTCTAGATCTTGTAGAAATCTTTCCTCTCCCCCACTCTTCTGCTTCCCTTTCTCTCCTCTCCCTTCATTTCCCTTCCCTCCTTTCTTGCACTGATCACCATGGACTGCTGCTGTAGAGTCATTCTGCAGGCCATCCTCTCTGCAGTGGGGACTATCCTATGGACAGTGACCATCATTCTGACATGGCTTTCTGGAGTCTCCCAGAATCCTAGAATTTGGCTGTCAACCCAGGATCTGAGGAGTTTATATTGAGAATCTGATGTCTACTTCTCCAGTATCCACTTGTTCCTGTGCTCTCTCCTGCATTTCCCAGTGTTTTACCAGTCTGGTGATCCTGCCCTCTGACCTTCCGTTCCTAGAGCCAAACACAGGATGGGAAGTTCCCTCAGTTTATTACAGAAAGCAGGCTCCTTTACTCTACCCGGTCCAGGGCACACGGCTGGCCAGTAAGGTTTGTTCTCTGACTGTTTTTGTCATTAGGCCCTTCAGCATGTGGCTGCAGATGCTGACAGATTTGCTCTAGGATTTTGGTCTTAGGCCTGCTGCAGCTCTCTCACCCACAGAGTCCCCCTTCCACAGTCCCAAAGGGGTAAGGCTGCATTCTCTTCTTACTCCAGTCATGGGGATGGGATTTTTGTAGCAACACCTTTTAGTAGCAGACGTCCAAGAATAGATTTTCTTTGACTTCTATCTTTTTAAATATTTGTCTTCAATAATTATATTAAAAGTATTTTGCCCCTTTTTTGTAATTGGCATGTACCAAGGGGTCTGTGGGACCACTTCAGCGGCTCACCACTTCGCCGCCTCACCATCCTGCCTACTTCTCTTGAGTTTGATGTCTAGATCTTGTTGTAATCCTTCCTCTGTGAAGATGCTTCCCTATGTTTTAAAACATGTCCTAGGGCACGTCACGGTTTTTGCTTAAGACCTTCCAAGGGTTTCCAACCACAGCGACCACAAGTACAAGGTTTCTAGCAAGACCCACACCACAGTCAACACGTGACGTGCAGACTCCGGCCTTTTCCCCCCTTCTTTCTTTTGCACTGCTGAGGTGGACGAGGTTCTAGCTCTGCTCGTGCCAGTCAGTGAGCGCTCTGCCACTGAGCCGGATCCCCACTCCGGGATTCCTTTAAGATTGAAATTCTCCTGTCTACCCCTAAGGCTGGAAGTTGTTATTGTTTGTAATATTGGCGAAATACGCTGATGTCAGGACTGCATCCTTCCCTTCCTGCTTTTTCCTGGGGCCTGGCACACGCTAAAGCCAGAAGCAGAGGGGGCAGCTGGGAATGGGCCAAGTGTACTGAGCCAGAGCCTCTCTTGGCACAGCTTTGCCAGCAAAGCTCCGATGAAAACATCAGTGGGGCTGCAGGGGGCTCTGCCTCCAGGATTCGAAGCCCCCTTCCCTCTGCCTGATCCTTCCCAGACCCGGGGCAGGGAGATGGGGGCAGGAGGTGTGGTGCGTGTTATGAAAAAATCGTGGAAACCTGTTAGGGGGGAGGGTCTATTAGGCAGGATCTACCCAGGGCAAAGACCTGGAGGACAAGACAGGTAGGACCCAAAGCTGAGACAAAGGCTGCAGCGGTTGCTCAGGATAGGAGGTGGGGTGGGGGTGGGGGTGGGGGCGGTGGGAGGGCGGCGGAGGGGTGCGGGCGGAAGCGGGGAGCAGAGGGGGAATGGGTGGTGCGGGACG
>NW_022651528.1:0-4171 GCF_011064425.1 Rattus rattus
TCTAAGAGAGATGACATCACATCAAAGACTCCAGCTGGACAGTGCCTGACTGGGAATGACCCTCATTCAACAGCAACAACTCTGGTTTTTCCTTGAAAAAGATGGGGCTGTAGCTGCTGCAAACTCCCAGCAGAAGCCAGAGGCAGGAGGATTTCTGTGAGTTCAAGGCCAGTCTGGTGTACAGAACAGTTCCAGGGCTAGCTCCACACAGAGAAACCCTGTCTTGAAAAACAAAAACAGAACAAGAAAGATGGTGTTGTAGAAGCAAAGGGGCTCTAAAGAGAGACTCCTGTCAGTCATCAGAGGCTCAAACAATGGGCTCCCATGTACTGGAATCTCCCCAGAGATTGATGGGATTGAGGCACCTCCACAGTGGGCACTTGTCTCTGGGAAGGGATTCTACACTGTGATAGTCTGTATATGCTTGGCCCAGGGAGTGGCACTATTTGGAGGTGTGGCCTTATTGGAGTAGGCGTGCCACTGTGGGCATAGGCTTAAGACCCTCAAACTAGCTGCCTAGAAGCCAGGATTCTCCTAGGAGCCTTCAGATGAAGATGTAGAACTCTCAGCTCCTCCTACACCATGCCTGCCTAGATGCTGCCATGTCCCCACCTTGATGATAATGGACTGAACCTCTGAACCTATAAGCCAGCGCCAATTAAATGTTGTCCTTATAAGAGTTGCCTTGGTCACGGTGTCTGTTCACAGCAGCAAAACCCTGACTAAGACAGTGGCTTTCTTCAAGCCTCTCTAATTCTGCAGGAACCAACGTCACCACAGACCTGGGGGCTCCACGTGTCATGAGTTCACTGAAAGCTTGACCTAGAATTGTTAGTGCGGTCTGACCTGGGTGTCATCAGACCCAAGTCCTGCTCTTAACCAGGCCTGTAACCTACGCTTCTGCCCAACTCAAAGAACACTTCACGAATTACTGACATTAAACCCAGTCTTAGCCTAAATAATCATGTGCACAAAACCCTCACGTTATTTGTTTGGGATGCGTCGGGGCAGGGCCTCACATGCAGCATGTGTGTGGAAGTCAGAGGACAGCTTCCCGGTGCCTCTTCTCTCCTGTGACTCTGTGAGTTTTAGAGGCTGAACTCGGGTCATCGGGTTTGGTGGCAAGCACCAATCCAAGCCTGATTTTATTTTTCTTAGTGATATGTTAAAACACACAAACCAATATTTTAAAAGTTGTAAGGTGCTGGGGAGACGGCTTGGCAAGTACAAACACTTGCTGTGCAAGCCTGAGAACAGGAACTGGCATTCCCAGCAGTTCCTGGTGAACATGGCAACCCTGTTCCCGACCCAGTATCCCAGCCTTCGGGAGGAAGACACTCAACACCAGCCTTTGGCCTATATTCACAGGCATATGCACACACATACACACACACACACACACACACACACACACACACACACACGCATTCACACATGCATACACACACACACTCTCACAAATGCACCCGCATGCATACACACATACATACATGCACACACACACACTCACACATGCATACACACACTCATGGGCACAAATGCACCCACATGCATACACACATACATACATGCACACACGCACACGCACATGCACATGCGCACACATGCACACACACACACATCTCTTCCGCACACACAAATACAAAAATAAATAATATTTTAAATTTGCCATTTAAAATCACCTTGTGCAATGGTCATACCCACATTATACCCTAGAATTCCTGTGTCCCTGACAGTCTTCACAACACCACAGTCTACCATGAAGAGCCCTAGAGCCCCCACACAAGATTCTACCATCCAGTATCTCAGAGAAGCTGTGAAGCCCAAGGTACCAATCCCTGGTGAGTGGGGCGTGGGGCTAGCCCTTCAGTTTTCATACACACTCGACACACATGTTGTCAGGGCCTAAGGTGACTTTCTGCAGGACATTGGGTGTGCACACATTCTGAGATGCTTAGGTGTCTTGTCTACCAATACAACAAAGGAGAGGATCTCTCCACACTGTGAGCACCTGCCACAGACCTCACTTCTGAGGGTGAAGGACCCTAGTTCTTACTGAAGTGTAAGAGCTATTAAGAAGCTTGCTTGGTAGAAAGTAGGTAGGTTATGGGGATCCTGTGAAGGACCCTAGGGGCTTTCGCCAGCCTTATACCCACCACTTCGGGTCAAGACTAGGCCAAGTACCAGCTTCCTGCCTTGAGTCAAGGCTAGGCCAAGTTCCATTCTCCACCCACAGTTCTTGGGAGGAGCAGAGACATTCTTGAAAAATCTCAGGATGTACTGACTGACAGTCACCTGACCCTCTGGGCCCAGATAGAGTTTGAACGCATGTCATATGCTTGCTAGCCAATAGATTCAAAGGTCAATATGCTTAGCCAATAAGTTTAAACTGTAACCTTACTGATGTAACCTGTACCCCTAAAAAGTATAGAAACTGCGTATAATAGCCAATCGGGGTCACCCTTTAGCCATTCGCCAAAAAGGGCTGATTGAGAGTCGACTCCAATGTGCCAGAAAAAATAAACCTCTTGTGTTTGTGTCAAACTCTGTTCTTGTGTCTCACTTCGGGGGGTCTTCTGGTAGTTAAACTCACTTCAAGTCTTACAAGGGGAGAGGTGAAGACCAGGGGAAGGCTGGAATGTGAGCATAGCTGATTTTGTTCTGCCATGCTTTCCCAACCAGCCTTCTAGCTCTCCACCACTTGCACAGATTCTACACCTGAAAGTCTGACAGCTGGAAATAAAAGCCATGTGTATCAGCTTCCCTTGCAGCTAGCAGTGGTCACATGACTAAGTGCCAATGAGGATGTCAGTAAAAGTGTGACCAACTTATGGGAAGAGTTCTTCAAGACAGTGCGTGTATCCCACTTTGCCCTTTTGCCTCCCTGTGGCCTGAAATCCAGCTATGACAGCAGGAGCTGCAACAGTCCTTTTGGGTCATGAGGTGACTGTCCTGGTTCCTTGTCAACTTGACACAAGCTAGAGTCACCAGGAAAGAAAAAAAAAACCTCAATTGAGGAACTGCCGCATCAGATTGGGCTGTAGGAAGTCTGTGGAGGCATTTTTTTCTTTATGATTAGTGACGGACATGGGAGGGCCCAGTTCTCTGTGGGTGGGGCCATCCCTGGGCAGGTGGTCCTGGGGTCTATAAGAAAGCAGACTGAGCAAGCCAGGAGGAACAAGCCAGTAAGCAGCATCTGACCAAGCCAGCTCAGTCAGTCAACAGGTTCTCCAGCGCAGGAGTGAGGATTAAAAAGAAAAAAAGGCAATTAGACAACATTGCAGCATGGCCCCAGCTAGTTCTGAGGCTGAGGCCGCTTTATTTTTTCCCAATCTGCTTTTATATCATTTTAATTACATGCAAGTATTAAGGTCAGTTCTCCATTAAGGGAACAGGAAGGACGATAAACACAAATGGTTCAGGAACAAGCAAGACAATAAACAAAGTCCCCCATGATTACTGCTTCTAGGGGCTTATCAGGATGACCAAATACCTGCACCTACCTCCCTGTCCTAAGCCCAAAGCCATATTCTTGCCTGAAGCCTATTTCTTTTTTTTTTTTTTTTTTTTGGAGCTGGGGACCGAACCCAGGGCCTTGCGCTTGCTAGGCCAGCGCTCTACCACTGAGCTAAATCCCCAACCCTGAAGCCTATTTCTTTGTTCTAGTCTAAAATCAGATTCCTCTGTGAGCTTCCTTCCCTATCCTGGCCCAATGTCAAATTCTGGCCAAGCGGCCCCCAAAGCTCTCCACAAGGATCCCTCCACAGCCTCTGCATCAGCTCCTGCCTCCAGGTTTCTGCCTTGAGCTCCTTCCCCTGACTCTTCTCAGTGATGGATGTATAAGCTGAAAAGAGCCCTTTCTTCTCCATGTTGCTTTTGGTCATGGTCTTCATCACAGCAAAAGAAACCTAAGAAAATGGAAGCTGTGTAGAATACAATGATAGGTTGGGAAGGTCCCAGATCCCTAGATTGTCAGGGTCCCAGATCCCCAGGGGATATCACAAAGCAACATTACACACCCAGCCCTGCACTGGCTCCCTTCGGACTATTTATTACAGAATAAACGACCTCTGCCTGCCTGAAGCTGCTTTCCTTGGGTCTGTTTGTCTCAGCCCGGAGGTTTTATGCTTAATAAATGTCACAACAAGGAAGGGGTTTCAGCGACCTAGTC
>NW_022651529.1:0-4164 GCF_011064425.1 Rattus rattus
AAAGACACGTGCTCCACTATGTTCATAGCAGCCTTATTTATAATAGCCAGAAGCTGGAAAGAACCCAGATGCCCTTCAACAGAGGAATGGATACAGAAAATGTGGTACATCTACACAATGGAATATTACTCAGCTATCAAAAACAATGACTTTATGAAATTCATAGGCAAATGGTCGGAACTGGAAAATATCATCCTGAGTGAGGTAACCCAATCACAGAAAAACACACATGGTATGCACTCATTGATAAGTGGCTATTAGCTCAAATGCTTGAATTACCCTAGATGCCTAGAACACATGAAACTCAAGACGGATGATCAAAATGTGAATGCTTCACTCCTTCTTTAAAAGGGGGACAAGAATACCCTTGGCAGGGAATAGAGAGGCAAAGTTTAGAACAGAGGCAGAAGGAACACCCATTCAGAGCCTGCCCCACATGTGGCCCATACATATATAGCCACCAAACTAGATAAGATGGATGAAGCAAAGAAGTGCAGGCTGACAGGAATCGGATGTAGATCTCTCCTGAGAGACACAGCCAGAATACAGCAAATATATAGGCGAATGCCAGCAGCAAACCACTGAACTGAGAATGGGACCCCTGTTGAAGGAATCAGAGAAAGAACTGGAAGAGCTTGAAGGGGCTCGAGACCCCATATGTACAACAATGCCAACCAACCAGAGCTTCCAGGGACTAAGCCACTACCTAAAGACTATACATGGACTGACCCTGGACTCTGACCTCATAGGAAGCAATGAATATCCTAGTAAGAGCACCAGTGGAAGGGGAAGCCCTGGGTCCTGCTAAGACTGAACCCCCAGTGAACTAGATTGTTGGGGGGAGGGCGGCAATGGGGGGAGGATGGGGAGGGGAACACCCATAAAGAAGGGGAGGGGGAGGGATTAGGGGGATGTTTGCCTGGAAACCGGGAAAGGGAATAACACTCAAAATGTAAATAAAAACAAAACAAAACAAAACAAAACAAAAACAAAAAACTAGGCACGAACCTTCAAATCAAGGCTGGATAAACCAACCAAGTAGGTGGAAAGGATTCTGAGAACAATTTTCTTAAGGTGCCCTCCTCTCAGATGGCTTTATCTTGTGTCAAGTTGACATAAAACTAACCAGCACATCTCTCTGTGAAGTTCTATGTATATTGTTTCCTAGTGCATTTAGAAAACCTGATTCATTTTCTCCATTGGAGTCTCAGTGGGGAAACAAACTCCTGGGGAGCACATATGCCCAGCAGTAAATAGCCAACAGAAAATGAACTCAATGATCTGTTTGGAGTTTCTTTGTCTATAATGTTGTGCCAAGACCTTTTCTGTTTCTTTTTAAAATTGTATATGTGTGCGTGTGTGTGTGTACATTAATTATTAAATTATATATATTAATCTACAATTATAATTATTAAATTTATATATATTAATCTACAAGTTCTTTGCAAACATACTATGGCATCTGTTTTGAAGTTTTATGGAATTTCTGAGTGTTTGAAATGAGTGAGTCTCTGTCTATCTGGTTCTTATGCCTGTTTTGGGCTTCTTTTCTTCTACTTGTTTGCTTAGTCCTATTCCAATGTGTTAGTTTTCATTTTATGTTGTTTTATTTTATTATCCCTTAGAAGTCTATTTGTTTTCTAATTATAGAAACTTGATAATTCTGAATGGGGGAGAAATGGATAGGAACTGTCAGAGTAGATGGAGGAAAAACTCAATTTGGGATACATTTATATTGAAAAATATTCCTCCATAAAATTAAAATGTTTAAATAAGTAACCAGGTAGATAGATACATAATTTTAATAAACTATTCACCAAAATATAATTGAGAGAACTTAAGGAGAGACCTATTCTCAGATGTTATCTATGTCCATATACATATTACCAAACAGAGAAGAAAGAGGAAAAAGAAGAGATGGGAGAACAAGCAGGGAGAAGAAGAAAACGGAGGAGGAGAAGGAGAAACAGCATTCCACTTGAAGTTCTTTCTAAAATTCTTTCATATATTACATCCCACATACCTCCTCTCATCCCAGTCCCCCCCCCACCACTTCCTCCCATCCCCGTCCACTCCTCTCTTCCTTTTCCTTCAGAAAAGGGCAGGCCTCTCAGAGATATCAAGCAAACATATCATTTCAAGTGGCAGAAAGACTAAAGCAGCTTCCCCTCATATTAAGGCTGGACAAGGGAACCCAGTGAGGTAAAGAGAGTCAGAGATAGATCCTGCTCCCACTGTTAGGAGTCTCACAAGAACACCGAGCTGTATAACTATAACATATGTGTAGAGGGCCCAGGTCAGACCCATGCAGGCTCCCTGATTATTGGTTCAGTCTCTGTGAGCTCCTATGGGTCCTGATTAGTTGATTCTGTGGATTTAATTGTGGTGTTTTTGACTCCTCTGACTCCTACAAGCCTTCCACAGGATTAAGTATATTCTGTCTAATGTTGGGCTGTGGGTGTTCATATCTGTTTCCGCAGTTGCTGGATGAGCTTCTTTAATAACAATTGTGTTACCTTTGATCTGTAAGTATTAGCAGAATATCATTAGGAATCATTTTTCTGACTTTTTTTTGCCAAGTATGTTTGGTTCTATCCTGGGGCTCTGGGTCATCTGGCCTCTGGTTTCTGATCCTCCAGGCAGTGTCACGGGTCATCTCCTTCTCCTGGCATGGGTCTCAGTCACTGGTGTTGGCCACTTCCACAATTTCTGTGTCACCTTTACCCCAGTACATCTTGCTGGCAGGAAGCATTGTAGTGTGAAGGTATATGGCTGGATTGGTGTCCCAATCCCTCCACTGGAAGTCTTGCCTGGTTATAGGAGATTTCCAGTTCAGTCTCCATACTCTGATTACTCAGAGTCTTACCTGGAATCACCCTTCTAAGTTCCTGGGCGCTTCCATTGCATTAGGTTTCTACCTTATCCCCAGAGGCCCCCAATTCCAGTTGTCTCTCCCAGCATTTCCTCCCTCTACCCTCTCCCAACCTGATCCCTTCTGTTCACATCCCCACCTGCCCCCAATCCACCCATAATATCTATTATTATATTTTATTTCCTCTGAAGGAGGTCTATGTCTCCCCCTTGACACATCCTTGTTATTTAACCTCTTAGTCTGTGGATTATAGCATGATTATCCTTTGATTTACAGCTAATATCTACTTATAAGTGAGTACATACCATTTTTTGTCTCTCTGGGTCTCGGTTACCTCACTCAGGATGGTTTTTTTTTCTAGTTCTATATGTTTGTCGGCCAATTTCATGATATCAATTTTAACAGCTGAGTAATACTCCATTGTGTAAATGTACAATATTTTCTTTTTCCATTTCTGGCTATTAGGAATAAAGCTACTATAAACATAGTTGAGCAAGTGTCCTTGTGGTAGACTGGAGCATATTTTGGGTATATGCCCAGAAATGGTATTGCTGTGTCTTGAGGTAGGCTAATTTCCAATTTTCTGAGAAACCTACATATTGATTTCCAGAGTGGCTATACAAGTTTACAGTCCCACCAGCGATGGAGGAGGGTTCCTCTTGTTTCATATTCTCACCAGCATGAGCTGTCACTTCTGTTTTTGATCTTAGCCATTCTGGCAGGTATAAGGTGAAATCTCAGAGGAATTTTAATTCGCGTTTCCCTGATAGCTAAGGATTTGGGCATTTCTGTGGTTTTCAGCCATTTAAGATTCATCAGTTGAGAATTCTTTGTTTAGCTCTGTACCCCATTTTTAATATGATTATTTGACTCTCTGGAATCTAACATCTTGAATTCCTTATATATTTTTGATACTGACTCTCTATCATGTGTAGGGTTATTAAAGATTGTTCCCCGATCTGTAGGATGCCATTTTGTCCTATTGACAGTGTCCTTTGCCTTACAGAAGCTTTTCAGTTTCATGAGGTCCCATTTATCAATTCTTGATCTTAGTGCCTGAACCACTGGTGTTCTGTTCAAGAAGTTGTCTCCTGAAATATCATCCTGAGTGAGCTAACCCAATCACAGAAAGACATACATGGTATGTACTCATTGATAAGTGGCTATTAGCCCAAATGCTTGAATTACCCTAGATGCCTAGAACAAATGAAACTCAAGACGGATGATCAAAATGTGAATGCAGATCGCTCCTGAGAGACACAGCCAGAATACAGCAAATACAGAGGCGTATG
>NW_022651530.1:0-4168 GCF_011064425.1 Rattus rattus
TCTCTCTCTCTCTCTCTCTCTCTCTCTCTCTCTCTCTCTCTCTCTCTCTCTCTCTCTCTCTCTCTCTCTCTCTCTCTCTCTCTGTAAGTTTGGTAGTAGGGAGGCAAATCAGAAACATTTTCTTGAATTTAGTTAAGCATATTATGTGAAGGAAGAGAGAAAAAGTCGAATTTTGTCAAAATTCCAAGGTTATTTATTTGCTAATCCCCAGTTGCATTTAGTTAATTAGTTGCTTGGTTATTTTCCAAATGTCTGAATACAACCATGTACTTAAAACCTCAAGCACTCTGATTGAAGATAGCTGGCAGCTACAGATGTGGACTACTTTCTTCTGATTTCTCTTTCCCATCACCTCAAATATTTTTCATGTGTTTATGGTGAGAACATTTCAAATAGTCTCAGCTGTGGTGAAATATATAATACATTATTATTAACTATAGTTATGCTGTTCAGTAGAACCTTGGCCTCTCATATAACTGTGATTTCTTACATTGATCAACATTCCCCTTTCCCAGCCTTTCACCAACTTAACCCCAGCTTCTGGTAATCACCAGAATTCTCTCCAATTTTATAAAATCAACATTATTAGGTTACACATGTCTCAGTTAGATTTAGCTGTCAACTTACTCAGCCCACATCAGTGGGTCCCACCCTTCCTAATGCTGTGACCCTTGAAATACTGTTCCTCATGTTATGATGACCCAACCATAAAATTCTTTTATTGATATTTTATAACTATTTTTTGCTAATTTTATTAATCATAATGTAAATATCTGATATGCACTGTATCTGATATTTGACCCCCCAAAGGGACTGAGACCTACAGGTTGAGACCACAATCCTAGAGGCATTTAAAAGGGGATTCTCAATTGAGAAACTGCCCAGATTAGTTTGGTCTGTAGACATGTCTGTTTTAGTTATTAAATCAATATAGGAGTGCTTAGTCCACTGTATGTAGTATTATTCTGGGCAGGTGGTCCTGGACCATGTAAGTAAGCTAAGGTAAGCAACAATGTTCTTTCTGTACAATCTTGACTAAATTACCTGGCTAGAGCAAATGCTACCTAGAATAGCAGTCAGGCCTATACTCAAGAGCCTGCATGAGTTCCTGCCTGGACTTCATCAATTATGGACTATAACCTACAACCTTAAACAAACCATTTCTCCCCTAAGTTGCTTTTGGTCAAAGTGTTTTATCACAGCAACAGAAAGAAAACTGAAACAGAAGTTCGTTACAGAGAATAGGATGTTGCTCTGATGGACCTGACCATGTGTTTTGGTAGGAGGAACATGGAAACACATGACACTTTCAGCTGGAGAAACTGCTGAGTGTTGAGCAGTGATTGATGGGACTGTCCTGGTAGGAACATGGATGATAAGAATGTTGAAGAGAAATGTAGACAATAGAGGCCTGGCTTGTGAGGTTTCAGAGAGAAGCAAAGACTATCAGAACTGAGACAGGAGCCATTTGTAGATAATTTTGCTTAAGAATTGCTGTGTGCTAATCAACTGGAGCTGAATAAAAAGCTGTGACTGATAAATTGCAGAAGTGAGTTTTTGTGTGTGTGCTTCATTGGGACAATAGGGTGCTGGTCGGGCTGATTAAGAGATCAGATCTATTAGTGTGGAATCTTCTGTACTTCAATGAGACAATGGAAAGTATTTCCTTGGGGTCAACATACAGATGCTGTGGTCTAAGGGGTCTAGGACTACATCCCAATCTGTAAACTGACCTTGGAAGTCCTAGAGTTGTTCTTAGGGTGCTGGTTTTAGGGGATATGAGAAATGGAAGATTGACTGCTCGGTCTGTGGAGAGCAACTAAGGTTTGGTACATTGGTTCAAGGTTGAAGTACGTGCAGAGATGCCGAGAGACCATTGCAGAAGCCTCAGTGGTGATTCCAGAATACTGGACTTTACTGGACATCTGCAATATGTGTGGAATTGAGCTGACTTAAGCGTACAGGATAAGCTATGCTTACTACGGGTGGCAGACCTGAAGAACTGAGACTGCTTAAATCTTTGGGAGGCAGAAGACTACAGAATGAGTGGATCCTAGAGGTGAAGGATACTTGGATTTTCAATGCTTGAATTTGGTGTTCTCTGGTCAGGTTGTTCTTGTGCCTTGGCTCTTTTTGGAATAAGTATTTAACTTGTTTTCTATATACAAGAGCCCATTGTTAAGAGACTCTCTACCTTCAAAGAGGCAATAAACTTTTGAAACCTGGGGACTTTTAAGGCATGTGGGACTTTGAAAAGTGTGATGTTTTTCATATTATGATAGTAGCACAAAGCTTTGAGGGAAAAAGAATAAATGGTTAGGTAGGGCTTAGAACAGTATGTTTTTATGTCAAGTTGACAACGTGTAGTGTCCCATTTATCTTTATTGTTAGCTTGACACAGCCTAGAGTCCCCTGAGGAGGGAGGCTCAATCAAGGAACTGCACAAATCATATTGGCCTGTGGGCATGTCTGTGGAAGGGGGTGGGGATTAGCAGGAAATCTTGTTAATTGATGTAGGAGGACCTAGTCCACTGGGTGTGGTATCAGTTCCTTAGGCAGGTGGTCCTGAGCTGTAGAAGAGAGCTAGCTAAGCAAGAGCCTGAGAGTGAGTCAGCAAGCAGCAGCACTTCTCCATGGTTTCAATTCCCTGCTTGAGTGCCCCCATTGACTTCCCTCAATGATGGTCTGTAACTATAAGCTGAAAGGAATGCATTCCTTCCCTACCTTGCTTCTGTTCAGAGTGTTTTAATCATGGCAACAGAAAAGAAACAAGGGCACTACCTATGCATGAGAGCACTGAGATATTTGTTCTCTCTGCCTGGTTTGTTTAAAATAATGCAGTGACCTAGACTTCATTCGTATTACTGTACATGGCAGGATGTAATTTTGTCTTCAATTATTGGGTGGTATCTCATTATGTATGTGTAGCATTTTTCTTTGTCCATTTGTTAGTCAGTGGACACTTATGTTGTCTTCATTTATTGGCTAATTAATATACTCACCTTCAATTAGCATCCTCATCAGAGGATTCCTTTGCACAAGCCACATCTCTTTCTGTTTCTATAAGTTGCTCATGTGTTGTTCGAACAGATAAAATATTTTCATTCCATTACATGGTAGAAAATTAGGGGCTTTTTTCCCCATCTTTATTAAATTGAGTATTTCTTATTTACATTTCAAATGCTATTCCCTCTCCCGGTTTCCGGGCCAACATCCCCCTAACCCCTCCTCCTCCCCTTCTATGTGGGTGTTCCCCTCCCCATTCTCCCCCCATTACCGCCCTCCCCACAACAATCACGTTCACTGGGGGTCCAGCCTTGGCAGGACCAAGGGCTTCCCCTTCTACTGGTGCCCTTACTAGGCTATTCATTGCTACCTATGAGGTTGGAGCCCAGGGTCAGCCCATGTATACTCTTTGGGTAGTGGCTTAGACCCCAGAAGCTCTGGTTGGTTGGCATTGTTGTTCATATGGGGTCTCGAGCCCCTTCAGCTCATTTAGTCCTTTCTCTGATTCCTTCAACGGGGGTCCCGTTCTCAGTTCAGCAGTTTGCTGCTGGCATTTGCCTATGTATTTGCCATTTTCTGGCTGTGTCTATAGGAGAGATCTACATCTGGTTCCAGTCAGCATGCACTTCTTTGTTTCATCCATCTTATCTAGTTTGGTGACTTAATATGTATAGGCCACATGTGGGGCAGGCTCAGAATGGGTGTTCCTTCAGCCTCTGTTCTAAACTTTGCCTCCCTATTCCCTCCTAAGGGTATTCTTGTTCCCCTTTTAAAGAAGGAGTGAAGCATTTGCATTTTGGTCATCCCTCTTGAGTTTCATGTGTTGTGTGCATCTAGGGCAATTCAAGCATTTGGGCTAATATCAATGAATGCACACCATGTGTGTTTTTCTGTGATTGGGTTACCTCACTCAGGATGATATTTTCCAGTTCCAAACATGTGCCTACGAATTTCATAAAGTCATTGTTTTTGATAGCTGAGTAATATTCCATTGTGTAGATGTACCACATTTTCTGTATCCATTCCTCTGTTGAAGGGCATCTGGGTTCTTTCCAGCTTCTGGCTATTATAAACAAGGCTGCTATGAACATAGTGGAGCATGTGTCTTTGTTATATGTTGGGGCATCTTTTGGGTATATGCCCAAGAGAGGTATAGCTGGGT
>NW_022651531.1:0-4144 GCF_011064425.1 Rattus rattus
AAATACAATACTATCATATCATCTGCAAATATGTTATTTTGACTTCCCTTCTTTTTCCGATCTGTAATCCCTTTGATTCCTTTTGTCTGATTGCTCTGGCTAGAACTTTAAAGAACTATATTGAATAAGTAGGGGAGAGTGGGCAGCCTTGTCTGGTCCCTGATTTTAGTGCCCCACCCCTAGTCTTATTCCTGTACTCTAACAACCTTCCCCTTTTTTACTTCAGAACTTATTTCAACTTACAGTTGTAAAGGAAAATATACATTATGTGACTTTATGTATTAGGTTAATTTACTTTATTGAGTCATATACTTTCATGTGCTTTCCTCTAAAAACAGTTTTTAACTATTTTTATTTCTGACAAGCACATATATTTTTATTAGCAACACTTATTTCTTTATTAACTACCTTTTACACATCTTATTGATTTATATTTTAGTGCTTGTGAAAAATGCATTAATGAACAAAAACATAATAGGCACTGATTTCATTTCCAGTTTTGTATGTGCTCAGACAGGGTATGTCATATGACAGTTATATTTTGAGGTTTTGTCTTTAACCAAAAACACAATAGTGGCAAAATATATATATGGTATAAGATATATATCTTCCGGCATAGCAGATGTGTATTTTGGAACCAAACATCTGTTTTATCCAAATCTGAATAGTGTTACTTTATGTTGGATAACACTTGAAAAATCACAATCATACTTCTTGAATATAAATCATCTCATGTGAAAAATACTTAAATAATTTTTATCTAGAAAGTGTTTTTCAAATTCTTAAAAAGTGTCTAATATTTTTAGCCACTTCAATCTGCAAGGATTCAGTGACATAATGAACATCTGCAGGACTTTGAAGCAATGAATTTGGATACTTTCAGAACTACAAATATAAAATTTATAACATTTACTCATATTCCTACTATGGAACCAAATCTCATTTTTGTTTGAAGAATGATAGGTTAGTGAAAGATCATATTAATCTGTGCACTTTAATACTCAAGAAAGATATTTGTAATAAAAACTATTTTGATCCTCATCTCGGATCATGACATTGTAAGTGCTCTTTATTATTGTCAGTGTTATTATTATTATTATTATTATTATTATTATTAATGATTTCCAGGCCATTGTGAGAGCATCTCATGATTTATGTTCAGTTTGTACCTAGTATCATTAAAAACATGCTTCTAAGAACAAATGTATTTGAAACTTTCTAGGTCATATTAAGCTATCCTGACAAAACACTAAAACAAGTTTTTTCAATTGGGACATTTTTTTTTTCTCAGGAGGTTTTGATTCTTGAATTTCTTACATTAAGATTTTAAATTTTGAAAGTCCTACCGATAAATGATGGATTAAAAAAGTAATATTTGTTATACAACCAACCCGGTAAACGTTTCATTTAGCCTTCAAAAAATTCACCAAACCACAGATCAAGAACCACTATTATAGAGACAGAATGATTATTGAAATTTCTGTACTTCACCTCTGCCTATCCATGCCAAATTTCTAAACTGGGGACACTTTTTTGTCCCAGGAGGCTCTTGACTTTGGAATTTTAAGGTGTCCCCAGGAATGTCCTACCTGACATCTCACAGATAATGAAGTCAGGGACTCCTGGTAGAACATTTACAATGCCAAGGTGCCAAAAAACTTAACTGGGCAGGATACAGCAATGGACAAAGGCCAAAGTCTTGTGACTCTTTCTTACTATTTTGTCCTAAAAAGCACTGGTTTCCTTTTTCTCTGGCTCGAGTAGTTCTTGCTGGCCATACGAGAGGCTTAGAACTTATTAACTCTTCATGAACAAGAGAGAAAAGAAAGAAAAATAAAATGAATCATTTATACAGACAACACGTGCAAACATACACACTCTTATTGGTCCCAACCACCTGTCTCATCCACACGTGTTCATGCATACTTGAATAAATAAGCATGTACCTATACACATATACATCTATATAGACAAACATACATGTTCATATTACATTTGGTTGATGGGGCTGAGCCCCACAAATGTCACACACAGGCACACAGGGCAGAGCCTCCCAAGTTACACATGTACACTTAGATAGATGTGGCAGATCTGCCCAAACTACCACTTTATTTCTTCTCTCTGGCTTTTTTTATTCTTTTTTTTTTCCGGAGCTGGGGACCAAACCCAGGGCCTTGCGCATGCTAGGCAAGCGCTCTACCACTGAGCTAAATCCCCAACCCCTCTCTCTGGCTTTTTTTAACTTTTTTGAAAAATAATATCTAGAAAATTACCTTTATAGAAAAAATGTTACATAAAAGGTGAGTTAAAAGGATGTTGATAATAAGGTCAAAGCATGTTTCATTTTATAATCTAATTATAAGCTCAAAGAAAGAGTTTTTCATGGCCTTACTTTATCAAAGTACATACTTCATCCTTGGTCCTGAGCTAGAATGAACATTTTTCCTTGAAAAGAAATTTGCCCTAAGCCTATTTCTTAGTGTAGTTGTGAAATTTCATTCTGGCCCTTACTACTCTATGAGGACTACTCACATTCTATTCTTGGTTTTGACTTTATTACATATTTCTGGTAAAAACCAACTCCTTAAATTTTCTTCATAAGACTATTTGAATCATATAAAATTATTTTTTATATTTCATTGGTTATTTTATTTATTTACATTCCAAATGTTACCCTCTTCCCAATTAAACCCCCTATGCCCAGTCTCATCACCTCTGCTTCTATGAGGCTGCTCACCCACCCACTCACCCACTCACCCACTCAGCACCTAACATCCCCTGCACTGTGTCATGGAGCCTCCACAGGACCAAAGGGCTCCCTTCCCACTGATGCCAGACAAGGCCATCCCTGGTACACATGCAACTGGAGCCACGGCTCGCTCCATCTGTACACATTGGATTGGACTGGACTGGACTGGATTGGATTGAGTCCCTGGGAGCTTTGGAGGATCTAAACAGCATTAACTCATCAAAGTCATCTCCATGTCAACCTGCAGAAAGTTTCTCCATAGGGCAGATTGATGCCCAGGAATTATTAGGCTATGTAATAGTGATATAAAAGGCATATCAACAGTAAGAAGCCATCCTGGGATAAGTCTCTAAGGACCCTGCATTCTTAGAGCACACCCACCGCAAGTCAAGCAAAATGGTGGACCATCTCCAAAAAAGTTTACTTGCATGATTTTAGCCTTTCCTAGATGGCTTCTGACAAACAAGAAAATACTCTGAGGCAAAACTGTTCTTTCAATAATGCCAAGTAATAAAACTCCTGATGCTCCTGAACTGGAAAAGGTAAAGAATTCTTTTAAGGGCTTGTAAGAAAGAGTTATCAGGATAGGGCAAAGGGGAAATTTTATTTGACTTTCTTTTTCTCTTTTTTTTAATTCCCTTTCCCAGTTTCCAGGCCAAAATCCCCCTAACCTATCACCCTTCCCTTCTATATGGGTGTCCCCCCTCTCAATCCTCCCCTCATTACCACCCTCCCCGCAACAACCACTTTCACGGGGGGTTCAGTCTTACCAGGACCAAGGGCTTCCCCTTCCACTGGTGCTCTTACTAGGATATTCACTGCTACCTATGCAGTTGGAGCCCAGGGTCAGTCCATGTATAGTCTTTAGGTAGTGGCTTAGTCCCTGGAAGCTCTGGTTGGTTGGCATTGTTGTTCATATGGGGTCTCGAGCACGGTCAGACTCTTCCAGTCCTGTCTCTGATTCCTTCAACGGGGGTCCCGTTCTCAGTTAAGTGGTTTGATGCTGGCATTCGCCTATGTATTTGCTGGATTCTAGCTGTGTCTCTCCAGAGAGATCTACATCCGATTCCTGTCGTCCTGCACTTCTTTGCTTCATCCATCTTGTCTAATTGGATGGCTGTATATGTATGGGCAAAATGTGGGGCAGGCTCTGAATGGGTGTTCCTTCTGTGTCTGTTTTAATCTTTGCCTCCCTATTCCCTGCCAAGGGTATTCTTGTTCCCCTTTTAAAGAAGGAGTGAAGCCTTCACATTTTGATCATCCGTCTTGAGTTTCATTTGTTCTAGGCAACTAGGGTAATTCAAGCATTTGGGCTAATAGCCACTTATCAGTGAGTGCATACCATGTATGTCTTTCTGTGATTGGGTTAGCTCACTCAGGATGATATTTTCCAGT
>NW_022651532.1:0-3932 GCF_011064425.1 Rattus rattus
CAGATTATCTCTAGTGTTACTTTGTTCTGCTATTTCTGACAGTGGCTAGACTGTCCTATAAGCCTGTGTGTCAGGAGTGCTGTAGACCTGTTTTCCTGTTTTCTTTCAGCCAGTTATGGGGACAGAGTGTTCTGCTTTCGGGCGTGTAGTTTTTCCTCTCTACAGGTCTTCAGCTGTTCCTGTGGGCCTGTGTCTTGAGATCACCAGGCAGGTCGCTTGGAGCAGAAAAGTTGGTCTTACCTGTGGTCCCGAGGCTCAAGTTTGCTCGTGGGGTGCTGCCTATGAGCTCTCCTCGGGGGTAGCAACCAGGAAGATCTGCGCCGCCCTTTCCGGGAGCTTCTGTGCACCAGGGTTCCAGATGGCATTTGGTGTTTTCCTCTGGAATCAGTAATGTGTGCAGAGTGCAATCTCTTCTGGTTTCCCAGGCATGTCTGCCTCTCTGAAGGTTTAGCTCTCCCTCCCACGGGATTTGGGTGCAGAGAACTGTTTATCCGGTAGGTCCCTTCAGGTTCTGGCGGTGTCTCAGACGCAGCAGACCTGCTGCTCCTAGGCCCTCCTCTATGGGAACCCAGAGGCCGTATACAGTTTCCTCTTGGGCCAGGGATGTGGGCAGGGGTGGGCAGTGTTGGTGGTCTCTTCTGCTCTGCAGCCTCAGGAGTGCCCACCTGACCAGGCGGTGAGGTCTCTCTCCCACGGGGTTTGGGAGCAGAGAGCTGCTGCGGGCAGGGATCTGCCAGTTTCCAGTTAATTGCTCTTAAATTGTAACCAGACTTTCTCCTACTCAGAGCATATTCCAAGAGGTTGTAAAACAATTAACCAAAGTTCATAAAAAGGGAACTAACTATTTATTACAGGTGCTAGAGCAGAGGATAAAATATTGACTGTGTTTATCTATACAAAACTTCACTAATAACTTAGTTATGGTTTTAAACCTTCAGTGAACCTGTAGAACTGAGACAGGTGATGGATATTTAGCCAGATAATTACTCCTAATGGATATGCATGTAAACATTCTCTGTTGTAAACTTCTATCTCAATTTATGACTTGATTTTTTTGGTATGAACTTGCGATAAACTTTTTAACATGTGATAGTGTATTCTGAATGATGTTTAAATAGTGAGGACAAAAGAAAAGTGAGAACTCGAGATTTTAGGAAAGCTGGAGATAGAACTGAGCTAAGAAGTTAGCTGAGAAAAACTGAGCTGAGAGAGTAACTCGTTGAGGAGAAGCTTACAGAAGAGAAATTGTTAGACAGAACATTTTTTTTTAGACAGAAGATACAGAATAGTGGCTAGACAGAAAACATTGGACACCCAAGAAGAACTTCGAGAAATAACTTAGAATAAAGGTAACATAGCAACTAGGGAGGGAAGAGTAAAAAGAAGTTGCAGAGAACAGAAGGGGACATTATTGGATAGAACAGGTCCTCAACAAGGCAGAGCTTAATATTAAAAGATGCGTTTTTTTCTTACAAACTTGGCTTTTAATTCATTTAGCAGAAGCTTTTCTTTTCTAGCAATAAAGATTGGAGTCATTTTCATCTACAATGAGTGAGTTTTTTTGACGGAAATTTGTATTTTGTATATGCATATGGTGTAAGTATGTAATTGTGAGAATGTATGCATGTGTATGTGTAAGAATGTAATTGTGAAAATGCATGCAAGCTGAACCCAACTTCTTGAATGGAAATGTATAAATGCACATTCACAAATCTGTGTATGAACTTATATAAGTTTATGCATATTCGCCTATGTAAAAGTTTTTCCGGGGTTCCCGGGCCGGAGGTGGCAGCAGTGGCAGTATAAAGCCCGCCACGGGGAGCATGTAATGTCGGAATGCGGAGGCTTAGCGGCAATAGGGAACAGCGCAGGACGCTGGAGGACTAGGGGCGCCTCGCGACTTCTCGCCGAAGCATAGGGCGCGGGCGACAGAGGTGGATCGAATTGGCGCGCACCTCGCTGGTTTGCCAGCGGCCCAGGCTGTGTACCGGTTTCGCCGCGCGCCTGCTCTTCGCCCTCAAGTTCACCTGCAATCGAGCAAAAGACGTGATAATACCAGCAAAGCCGCCTGTCAGCTTTTTCTCCTCGAGATCTCCAGTCCTTGACCTCTTCCAGGGGCAGCTGGACTACGCTGACCATGTCCGCCAGGATTCTGAGGTGGTGGTGCTGTTCTATGCCCCATGTTGCGGCCAGTCCATTGCTGCCAGGGCAGAAATTGAGCAGGCAGCCAGCCGGCTTTCAGATCAGGAGTTGTTCCTGGCAGTAAACATTTGGTGGAACCAGGGGGAATGCAGAAAACAGAAGCATTTCTTCTACTTCCCTGTGATACATCTGTATCATCAGAGTTTTGGACCAATTGAATACAAAGGCCCCATGAGTGCTGTTTACATTGAGAAGTTTGTTCGCCGGGTGATGAAACCTCTTCTCTACATCCCATCTCAATCAGAATTGCTAGATTTTCTCCCTGCTTATGAGTTTCCGGGAGTACCAGCTACTTGAATTACAGTGGTTCTCCCCAGCCTCCGATACTGACCTCCTTCACCAGCACCAAAATTTTTTAAAGAAAGATTACTTAGAACAGTATGATTTGGGGTTATCAGCAAATAAACATCTTGTAAACTGGTGTCCTTAGTATAATTATGGAAGTGTGTATTTTTTTTATTAACTTGAGTATTTCTTATTTACATTTCGAGTGTTATTCCTTTCAAGTGGTTTCCGGGCAACCATCCCTGATCCCCCCTTCCCTTCTTTATGGGTGCCCTCCCCATCTCCCCCATTGCCGCCTCCTCAACTAGTTCACTGGGGGTTCAGTATTAGCAGGAATCAGGCTTCCCTTCCACCGGTGATCTTACTTTATTCATTGCTACCTATATAGAGGTCTAGGGTCAGGTCCATGTATAGTCTTTTAGTAGGTTTAGTCCCCGAAGCTTGGTTGCTTGGCATTGTTGTACATATGTCCTTGAGCTTCCAAGCTCTTCCAGTTCTTTCTGATTTCTTCAAACCAGGTCCACACTCAGTTCAGTGGTTTGCTGCTGGCATTCACCTCTGTATTTGCTGTATTCTAGCTGTGTCTCTCAGGAGCGATCTACATCTGGCTCCTGTCAGCCTGCACTTCTTTGGTTCATCCACCTTGTCTAATTGGGTGGCTGTATATGTATGGGCCACATGTGGGGCAGGCTCTGAATGGGTGTTCCTTCTATGTCTGTTTTAACCTCTCTATGCCCGGCCAGGGGTATTCTTGTTCCCCTTTTAAAGAAGGAGTGAAGCATTCACATTTTGATCATCCGTCTTGAGTTTCATTTGTTCTAGGCATCTAGGGTAATTCAAGCATTTGGGCTAATAGCCACTTTTCAATGAGTGCATACCATGTGTGTTTTTCTGTGATTGGGTTACCTCACTCAGGGTGATATTTTCCAGTTCGGACCATTTGCCTACGAATTTCATAAAGTCATTATTTTTGATAGATGAGTAATATTCCATTGTGTAGATGTACCACATTTTCTGTATCCGTTCCTCTGTTGAAGGGCATCTGGGTTCTTTCCAACTTCTGGCTATTATAAATAAGGCTTCGATGAACATAGTGGAGCACGTGTCTTTTTTATATGTTGGGGCATCTTTTGGGTACATGCCCAAGAGAGGTATAGCTGATCCTCAGGTTCACGTCCAATTTCCGAGGAACCTCCACTGATTTCCAGAATGGTACCTGTCTGCAATCCCACCAACAATGGAGGAATGTTCCTCTTTCTCCACATCCTCGCCAGCATCTGCTGTCACCTGAGTTTTTGATCTTAGCCATTCTCACTGGTGTGAGGTGAAATCTCAGGGTTGTTTTGATTTGCATTTCCCTGATGACTAAAGATGTTGAACATTTCTTTAGGTGTTTCTCAGCCATTTGGCATTCCTCAGCTGTGAATTCTTTGTTTAGCTCTGAA
>NW_022651533.1:0-4162 GCF_011064425.1 Rattus rattus
TGTTTGTTTTGATGGGAGAATTGGGCTCCGATGGTGCCATGTAGTCTTGGTTTCTGTTGCTTGGGTTCCTGCGCTTGCCTCTCGCCATCAGATTATCTCTAGTGTTACTTTGTTCTGCTATTTCTGACAGTGGCTAAACTGTCCTATAAGCCTGTGTGTCAGGAGTGCTGTAGACCTGTTTTCCTCTCTTTCAGTCAGTAGTTTTTCCTCTCTACAGGTCTTCAGCTGTTCCTGTGGGCCTGTGTCTTGAGTTCACCAGGCAGGTCACTTGCAGCAGAAACGTTGGTCTTACCTGTGGTCCCGAGGCTCAAGTTCGCTCGGGGGGGTGCTGCCCACCGAAAAATGTTATCTTAATAGGCACTTAACTTGTTGCTTAATGAGGCTGAAATATAGCCATATATCATGTTTTCCTTGCCATAAATCTTTTTTTCAGTTTCAATATATCGTTTGCTTAAGACGATAGCCTCAATTGGGCTATTTTGAATAGTAACTATAACGAACAAAATCTTCAACATTCTCATAAAAAATTCACAAAGAGATTTCTATAGGCTGATTCCTTAAGTAAACTTAGTAATGTTGAAGGTGCAACTTAATAAGTTAGATCGCTCTACAAGTGGTCAAACTATA
The DNA here is from genome assembly GCF_011064425.1 of Rattus rattus. Taxonomy (NCBI): domain Eukaryota; kingdom Metazoa; phylum Chordata; class Mammalia; order Rodentia; family Muridae; genus Rattus; species Rattus rattus. The sequence goes on from NW_022651533.1 coordinate 628, forward strand.
TAAGCCCAGGGGAGAACCCGACCCGTGCTCACTGCATTTTAATTACCACGCACTACTGGAGATTGCCACTAGGTGGCAGTAGTGCTAGGCACTGTAGTTTTATCAGCCCTGCCAAGCACTAATTGCAGGAACCTAGCAGGCTTTTGCAAAGTACCATGCTAGATTTTACCTCCTCTTAGCTTTAAAACAGCTACTAGTATTTTAATCAGAACAAGATTCCTTTTTGAAAAGTACTTCAAAGTGTAACTGAATTATTACTGGGACAAACATCAAGTGCATATTAAAAATTTTAAAAACATTGAAGTCCCATAACATGCAGTTTATTGGCTTGCCTCACCTGCCCAGTCAGTATCTCACGCTACCTTTACAGATCTCCCAATGAAGTGCACTATATTTCATCCAACAGTTTAACCTCAAATCTGCATTTTCCTGTAGCTGGATCAGTCATCTCTGCAAAGTCTCCCAACTTAAAAATCAGGCCTGAAATTAAGAGGTGGTCGCCCATGCCTCTCTCATCTCCTCTAGCACTTTCATCTCGCCAACCGCAAATCTTCTTTAGATAACAAAGTGTCAGAACATGAAGCACACTGACATTCTAGAGAGCATCCCCTGTTCCTCTGAAACAGCCCCTCCAGCTACCCCTTAAGAATAAAGCTATTTGGCAGCACTAGGCAACCAGACACATTTTAAGTAGACACAGACACTTAATACTTTTAAACAATTACAGCAAACAATCGGAAGACAGCATAGTAAAATCTATCTCAGCAAACTGGAATCACCCGAAATTTCATACATTAAGCAGACTAAGAAGGATCAGGAGACTTTAGGCAAATATAGCTATTTTCGACTAATAGCGATTTTGACAGGCAAACATTTTCCTTTTGAGACTAAGCAGCTGTGCATCCCTGAGTCTTTGTGTGTCCCACTTACCTGGGGCATATTTTCCAACATCTGTATATAGAATGAGTTTCAGACTTAGCATCTTCTGTTTTCTACAATAAAATATCACTTACCCAAAGATGTGTATGAGCTGATCGTGAGTTCTCGGGATACGTGACTACCCTCTCCTGCTGTAGTCTGTCGTTTTCTGTCTCTGCCTCTTGCTCCCAGATTCTTATTCCCCGGATGACTTAAGTCTCTCATTTCGACCCTGTGCCCTGCCTGAACCAAAGTACACCTCTTTCCACCCTACTGCTCCTTCCTACTCGCCTACCTATCCTGACAGAAACCCGATTCCAACAGCCCCCAAACTCGCATGTGTTATATCACTAGAAATGGGTCCTCAGAAGGGTGAGAGTGTTCGTTTTTTGAATCTTTACTTTCTGTCTAACAGCTCATTGGTTCCTACTGACAAGTTGCCCTAACTCAGCCCAGTTCTTTCCCCATTTCATTTGTCCATTCACATCATGCTAAGCCATTGCAATAAATTCTTCTTTGTAGGGGATGCTGCTTTTGACCTCACATTCCCTGGACTTTCCCTTCAATGTTCTATTTCCAAAGCCCAATTCAGGGTTCTCATTGACCTGGAAATTTTTTTTGGACATTTTATGTATTTACATTTCAACTATTATCCCCTTCCCCAGTTTCTGGCTTTCCCTCCCGAAGCCCCCTATTCCATCCCCACTCCCCTTGCTTCTGTGAGGGCCTTCCCCCTCCTACCTACCTTCCCGCCTGGCATTCCTCTACACTGAGGCATCGAACCTTCGCAGGACCAAGGGCCTCTCCTTCTACTGACACCAGAGAATTCCATCCTCTGCTACATATGCAGCTGGACCCATGTGTACTCTTTGGTTGGTGATTTAGCCCCTGGGAGCTCGGGGGGGGGGGGCTGGTTGGTTGAGACTGTTGTTCTTCCTATGAGGCTCCTTCAGTCCTTTCTCTAACTCTTCCATTGGAGTCCCTGAGCTCAGTCCAATGGTTAGCTGTGAGCATCCACCTCTGTATTTGTCAGGCTCTGGCAGAGCCTCTCCAAAGACAGCTGTAACATGATCCTGTCAGCAAGCACCTCATGGCATTGCAATAGTATCTGGGTTTGGTGTCTGTATATGGGATGCATCCCCAGGTGGGGCAGGCTCTGGATGGCCTTTCATTCAATCTCTCCTCCACACTTTGTCCCCGTATTTCCTTTAAACAGGAGCCATTCTGGGTTAAAAATGTGGAGATGAGTGGGTGGCCCCATCCCCCAACTGGGAGACTTACCTAACCTCTGGATTTGGTCTCTACAAGTTCTCCCTCCCCTTTGTTAGGCATTTCATCTAATCTCATCCCTGTTGGGTCCTGGGAGCCTCTTGCTTTCCTGGTATCCGGGACTTGCTGGTGGCTACCCCCAGTTCCCCCTCCCCATTGTTACTCACCTCTGTTCAAATTCCTGACCCTCTGTATATCATCCCCGTCTCCCCCATACCTGATCCTGCCCCACCTTTTTGCCCTCCTCCTCTTCTCTTCCTCCCAAGTCCCTCCCACCCTCTACCTCCTGTGAGTATTTTGTTCCCCCTTCTAAGAACTGAAGCATCCACATTTTGGTCTTCCTTCTTCTTGAGCTTCATACGATCTGTGAATTTCATCCTGGGTATTCAGAGCTTTGAGACTAATATCCACTTATCAGTGAGTGCATACCATGTATGTTCTTTTGTAACTGAGTTACCTCACTCAGGATGATGTTTTCTAGTTCCAACAATTTGTCTAAGAATTTAATAAAGTCATTGTTTTTGATAGCTGAGTAGTACTCCATTGTGTAAATGTACCACATTTTCTGTATCCATTCCTCTGTTGAAGGACATCTGGGTTCTTTCCAGCTTCTGCTTACCATAAATAAGGCTGCTATGAACATAGTGGAGCATGTGTCCTTGTTATATGTAGAAGCATCTTTTGGGTATATGCCCAAGAGAGGTATAGCTGGGTCCTCAGGTACTACTATGTCCAATTTTCTGAGGAACCGCCAGACTGATTTCCAAAATGGTTGTACCAGTCTGCAATCCCACCAACAATGGAGGAGTGTTCCTTTCTCCACATCCTCGCCAGCATCTTCTGTCACCTGAGCTTTCGATCTTAGCCACTCTCACTGGGGTGAGGTGGAATCTCAGGATTGTTTTGATTTGCATTTCCCTAATGACTAAGGATGCGTAAGATTTACATACCAGTAATTTTTACATCAAATATAGGTTTTTCTACCATTCTGAGTTTTTAGTGATTGAGATCTTACTTTTAATTACCTCCTTAGTAGTATTGCATTGAGTTATTGTTTTAAAAAATATTTTTAAAAAGTGTACAACCACTCCTGAAATCAATCTGGCAGTTCCTCAGAAAATTGGAAATAGTTCCACCTGAAGACCCAGCTATACCATTCTTGGGTATATACCCAAAAGATACCCCACCATACCACAAGGACACATGCTCCACAATGTTCACAGCATCCTTATTTGTAATAGCCAGAAGCTGGACACAACCCAGATGTCCTCAACCAAAGAAAGGATACAGAAAATGTGATTCATTTACACAAAAGAATACTATTCAGCTATTAAGAACGAGGACATCA
>NW_022651534.1:0-4155 GCF_011064425.1 Rattus rattus
TTACATTATCTTTGACAGTTGAGTCAATGATTTCTATGGAATCTTCTGCTCCTGAGATTCTCTCTTCCATCTCTTGTATTCTGTTGGTGAAGCTTGTATCTACAGCTCCTTGTCTCTTCTTTTGGTTTTCTATATCCAGGGTTGTTTCCATGTGTTCTTTCTTGATTGCTTCTATTTCCATTTTTAATTCCTTCAATTGATTGTGTTTTCCTGGAATTCTTTCGGGATTTTTGTGATTCCTCTCTATAGGCTTCTACTTGTTTATTTATGTTTTCCTGGAATTCTTTCAGGGGTTTTTGTGATTCCTCTCTATAAGCTTCTACTTGTTTATGTATGTTTTCCTGCGTTTCTCTAAGGGAGTTCTTCATGTCTTTCTTGAAGTCCTCCAGCATCATGATCAAATATGATTTTAAATCTAGATCTTGCTTTTCTGGTGTGTTTGGATATTCAGTGTTTGCTTTGGTGGGAGAATTGGGCTCTGATGATGCCATGTAGTCTTGGTTTCTGTTGCTTGGGTTCCTGCGCTTGCCCTTCGCCATCAGATTATCTCTGGTGTTACTTTGTTCTGCTATTTCTTATAGTGGCTAGACTGTCCTATAAGCCTGTGTGTCAGGAGTGCTGTAGAGCTGTTTTCCTGTTTTCTTTCAGCCAGTTATGGGAACAGAGTGTTCTGCTTTCGGGTGTGTAGTTTTTCCTGTCTACAGGTCTTCAGGTGTTCCTGTGGGCCTGAAGAGTTCCTGTGTGTTCCTGTGAGTCAGAAATGTGGGCAGAGTGTAGTCTCTTCTGGTTTCCCAGGTTTGTCTGCCTCTCTGAAGGTTTAGCTCTCCCTCCCATGGGATTTGGGTACAGAGAGCTGTTAATCCAGTCCCTTTAGGTTCGGGCGGTGTTGGCGGTATCTTGGGCGCAGGGGGTCTACAGCTCCAGTGCACGAATCTGCCATTTTCCAGAGGCCGTGTACAGTTTCCTCTTGGGCCAGGGATGTGGGCAGGGGTAGGCAGTGTTGGTGCTCTCTACGGCTCTGCAGTCTCAGGAGTGTCCACCGGTCCATGAGGTGAGCTCTCTCTCCCACGGGGTTCGGGAGCAGTGAGCTGCGGGCAGGGCTCCGCGAAGTTTGGAATCCAGCTCTACAAAAATATTTTAAATTGTATTTTTTTTTATTGAGTGTGTGTGTGTGCACAGGTGCCCCGTTCAAGAGTGTGTACTTGTGGAAGTTAGAGGACAATTCAGGGGCAGTGGAGTTGTCCTTTCACTAATACAGGTTCTGGATATGGGACTCAGATCATCCTGCCTTTCTTTACCTTCTGAAATATCCTGCGGGCTTATTTTATTATAATAATAGTAATTATTATTACTATTAATTTATTTTGGGTTTTCTATGAGTACACAGTAGCTGTCTTCATGCACACCAGAAGAAGGCATTGGATCCCATTACAGATGGTTGTGAGCCACCATGTGGATGCTGGGATTTGAACTCAGGACCTCTGGAAGACCAGTCAGTGCTCTTACCCGCTGAGCCATCTCTCCAGCCCTTATTTTGTTTTTTGGTGACAGGGTTTCTCTGTGTAGCCCTGGCTGTCCTGGAACTCTCTTTGTAGACCAGGCTCACCTTGAACTCACTGAGACCCTCCTGCCTCTACCTCTCAGTTCTGGGAGTAAAGGTGAGGGCCACCATGCGGCTTGCTGGCTCAGTATAAAAATTACATTTTTGCATTTTGTGTGTTAATGTGTGCGGCATCCATGTCATGTCCAGAAAACAGCAGTTCCCGGCGCTGATTGTTCCCGGGCTCTCTGAGACAAAAATTGCTGTAAAGAAAAGCTATGGACTATTTGGAAAAGCCAGGTTAGAGGCAACTGGGGGCTCTGGGGAGTTGTTGGAAGTTGAGGCAGGGGAAAACTTCTGGCTGACCTGCTTCTGGGGGAAAAGCAGAGTTCCGTCTTCAGGAACCACATGCCGCGGCCTCTGATACCTGTGCCATTTGTAGACTAAGTAGAGGGGTTTGGCAATAGTTGATGAAATATTTGTTGGCCTATTTCATGTGTGCATTTCAAGTGTGTTGCCTGCGTACATGTCTGTGGAGGATACAGGATCCCCTGACCTTGGAGCTGCAGCTGTGACTTGGCCTACTTGCTGGAAGAGCAGCCAATGTTTCCAGCCATGAGACATCAAGCCCAGCCTGACTTCTACATCTTTAGTGCAACTAAAGCAGAGTGTAAGGGCAAAGAGGGAGTTGGGGAACCCACACAAAGCCATTGAGCGACAAAGATACCATAAGTCTGAATCGAGGAGCAACCTATTAGGGTAAAATGAATTTCCATAGGAAAATTCCCAAGAATGTGTCTTCTAACGTTTTCCGTAGCGCTGAACCGAAAAGGAAAAGAAAGTCAAATGAGCTCTCTGTATCCCTTAGAGTATCGGCAACGAGTTGGTGAAGTGCTCAGTGTTGGAGCTGGCTGTGCTTTTTCTAAGTATTTTACTTGCAGTGCCACAAAGCCTACCTCTTCTATTTAATTTTTTCGTAAACGACTACCATCATGGTATGCAGTAACTCTACCATCTACTATCCTGATGTTTTGTTAGTTAATGTTAGCATATGGGTGTGCACACTTTCATGGCAAACACTCACACAAGTGCATGAATTTGTGTACGTTTACGGGTGTGTGCTCTGATCTGAGACCATTTGGAACAGTTGCAGCCACAGCCAAGGTTGTTTTATGTAGGATGACGTCACAAGTGAGGCAGGTACAGGATAGAAGGAGGGCTGTGATTGGAGGAGAAGGAAGGGTGGGCGGGAGAGAGTTTGAAGGAAGAGGAGGAGACTAGGAGGAGAGAGAGGAGACGGAGAGAGTGCAGAAGCCATGGCAGGTGATGTTAAGATTCTGCTCTGTGTATTTACAGGTTGTTATTAATGTTCTCCAGGGATGGATAGTACCGGGCTTTGTATGTTTAAGCGGGCAGTTATATCTTACCAATTGGATCTAAGATTATTGTGTTGTGTGTTGTTTGATGTGAGGGTTTGAGTGTAGGAAAGTGTGCGGCTGGGCTGTGTTTCCGCAAGGTATCTAGCAGAGGGGTTGGGGATTTAGCTCAGCGCTAGAGCGCTTGCCTAGCAAGGGCAAGGCCCTGGGTTCAGTCCTCAGCTCTGCAAAAAAGAAAAAAAAATGTATCTAGCGGATATCTTGAGACGCCGCGGGGTGGACCTAGCGGCGTAAAAGACACCAATACTTTTTATTATTTTATTTTTACAACAACAGTTTGAGAATTCATTTCTGAGCCAATGTTCTTTCCAATTTTTTGTTAGTTATGCCAGATAATGTGCACAGGTCTGTATTGTCTGTCCATAATTTTAACTACTTATCCATCAGTTTCGTTGAACTAGATCTGAGGATGTTTCCTCAGCGGGTCTTCCGTTTGCCAAGTCTTCTACAGGAGCCGGGAAAAGTTCTTGATCCCTAAACATCCTCACAAAGCATTTGGCTTCTTTGATACAAATGGAAGATTTCAAGATTCCCCCGCTCCCCATAGTTGACTACATTTGCTATGAATTAAGAAAAAATCATTAAAAGTTTGTCCAGAAAACGACTCCATTAAATCGTTCCGTAGATTTTCGTTTACTGTCATGGTTTTGGAGAAATCCTTGGTGACTGGCTTGAAAGTCGTAGCAGTAGGAAGGTTTAAATTTAGTTGGTTGGCCTCAAATTCATCCTCAATGATATAAAGGGCTTAGTTTGTCCTGTGGTGGGATCGGCTTGGCAGAGCTGATCATAGAGTGGAGAGTGGTAGCATGTGTGTAAGTGTGTTGGAGGGCACCTGTGCATGCGTGCGTGCGTGTCCCTGTTTAGTGGAGTGTGTGGTGTGTGATGAAATATACAGTCGCTGTCGGATCGCTTCTCGGCCTTTTGGCTAAGATCAAGTGCAGAGTTGCTGTCGGGCTTACCGGGAGAACAATTATTTTTGAAACTACAGCTCAAAAGCTTAACAGTTTAAACGATATTTGGGGTATTCAGCCACTTCTCCCGTTCTTCAAACCAGATAAAGTAAGCAGACCACCCTGGGTGAAGATATCGATTGGGTGAACCTGTCTCTCTGTAGGTGCATTATTGAAGGGTAACTTTTGAGCCCCAGAATGGTCATTGTAATTCGGTGTTTGACCAGGA
>NW_022651535.1:0-4155 GCF_011064425.1 Rattus rattus
AGCCAAGGTTTTAGGTTCTTTGTGTTTGTAATACGCCTAAGTGCCCACTTGCTGGGAAGAGCTCTTTCCCTAGACTTATATATACAAAGAAGTTACTGGAGCTGAAGCCCAGACTATCAGAGGCAAGCTTGACCCAAGAGACAATTGATAATTACTGCAAAAATGAATTGATGTGGCTTGCCAGGTAGTATGGCCCATTTAAAAAATGTTTTCCTAGTAATTCAGAGCATAGTTGGTCACTACACACTCTTCTTGTATCATGAGATGCCTTGAGCAGTCTAAACTGTCAGTCTATCTTTTGCCTTTGAACTGTGGTGGGAGAAGGAAGAACAGGTTTATCTTGGGATGAATTACGTGATGAGAATTGCTCAGATACCCTATAGGGTTAAAAGACTCAGAACCACCCAGGAGAAGGGACATATGTAAATGCTGCCTGCTCTGCAGAACAGAATGTTAGTCAGGGTCCACTATATAACAAAAATCATCATCTCTGATTTGTGGCTTTGGTGGGAAGTTGGTGCTGAGAGGAATCTTGGGCCTAAAAGATGATACTGAGAATCTGGAAGAAGTGTGTGGGAATGAGAAGAATAAAAATCTTCAGTATCTGCAAGACAATATAGAATGCTGCCTACTTTGCCAATCATGAATAGACCCTGTCCAGGAGAATCCAGAGGTGATACATCCTCTCCCTCAGGATCCTGAGACTTCAAGTGTGGGTTACCACTAGAGTCCAGAGATTGGCAGTACTTTGCCAGAGGAAGCATCCATTTTGACTAGAAATCCAGGGAAGCTGTCATGGTCAAAAATAATTATGTGAAGAGGGCCCTGTTCCCAAACAAAAAACTGCAGAAAGCAAGTATGCCCCTGTTCCAATGTCTGGAGATCCCTGAGAGGGGGGCTGCCCATGCTCTACATAGAAAGTTTAGAACCCAAGAAAGAAAGATAGTATGTCCTTCAGGTAGAAATTTGGAATTCTCAAATCACCATGAAAAACCCAGGGCAGGTGGCTATTACTGCAGATCTCACACAGGGATTTATCTACTCTGCCAGGGCAGAGTTCTCCAGAAAGTTGTAAAGAGTGTCTGAGTATGGAACATCACCAGAGTGGGAGTCTTCCCTTGAATACAGTAGTAGACACCTGGGAAGTCCTAGGAAAGGATCCAGAGGATGAGCAATGGAGTCTCTCCACTCCAGACCATAGACACTGACCCTACAGGAGACTTTCCAGGGGTACTGTCACACAGAGTGTCTAAAGCCAGAATGTCTGTCTGAGTCCCCTGCCATCCATCTTCAAATCTGTCTCTTCCCCCCAGGAAGTTGAGTCTACACAGGGAAGGGTATAGCAAAACAGAAGAGGAGGCCACTTGCTGTTACCAGAGGGAGAGTCTAGGATCTGTCAGCTGTCCTCATGAGTCACCATGGTGTAGAACTACAATGTAGTCACATTGTAGAACTACAATGGTGATGGTGCTGAGTTTCCCCAATAGGCAGGGAGCACCCTGAGCCAGTACGCCCTTATTCTGATGTTTTTGGAACTCCGACTGCATCGCTGCTGTGGACAGCCTCTCTTGGACTTCTTGAATTAGGGTGAGGCACCTCTGTGAGGTTATGTCCCATACCCTCGGTTTGTTTCATGTTAACACTTGCAGCCACCTTCATGAGGTTAATTGGATTCAAAGTCTGGACTTCCCATGAGGACTGTGTGTTTCTGGTAGAAAGAAAGAATGAAGTGACAGCAGAACCTGGCCATGTCCCTAACAGGCAGTAAGTGCCTTTCCTACCTAAAGTACCTCAGGAGGAAAGATGAGTCTTTGAGCAGATGAGGTCTAGTAGAAAAAGAACATGTCCTGAAAGACAGGTCACATGCATTCCTGTCCAGGGTGCTCAGGGAAACCCTTTCTTAGAAGAAATAAATCTAGGAAATTTTGGGCATGACTGGAGATCCCACACAGGGGTGATGGGATATAATGTCAGTTCACCACTCCTGGGAGGGTTTTAGATCTCAGGGAGATGAGGAAAAAGATTTAAACTGGAGATTTAAATTGGGTACACAGCTTCCCAAACAGGAAAAGGCACAGGAAAAACTTCAGGGACTGTAACAGAATCTCCAGTTCATTGCAAAGGCAGGGAACTCAAAAAAGTCTTCCCAGGAGTCCTGTGACTCAAACTGCCCTGGGATTGGTTATTAATATTAGCCCCTTGCCTTGTTCTCAGGCCTTAGTTCAGCAGGGTTGAGAAAAACCTCTTGACCCAGGTCATTATGGGAAATATCAGGTGTCAAGACTAAGGGTGAGAACGGAGGGAGTTTCATCGGATTCCACACACTGCCTGGCCTCCTGCTATCTGTGGGAATGGTTGAAATCTCCTTCCCTCCTCTTTTGACTCTTTTTTTTTTTTTTTAAAGGAAGAAAGTGTTTATTTAGCTTACAATTCATCATTCCGGGGTTATCAAGACAGGAACTCAAAGGAGCTAGTCACATCACACCTAAATTCAAGAACAAATAAGAGTACATTCATGACTACCTGCTTGCTTGTTTTCTTTCTTTACTGTTATGTGGTTCATGACCCAGCCTAGGGAATGCTGGTACCAACTGTGGGCTGCGTTTTTCTATAGATCAAGACAATCTTCCACAAACATGTCCATGACTAAACTGTTCTACACAATTCTTCTATTAAGACTTTCCTCTTTGGTAACTCCGGATTGTGACAAGTTGATAGTTAAAACTACTCATGACTGGGACAGAGTGTGTTTATTTATTGATAACTGTTGATACATTTCTGTATTATTCTCTACTAGAGAATTTGATCAGCTTATCTGAAGAATGTCAACCTTGCAGAAAGTTCATTTATATTAACAAGTGGTGCTAGAAATAAATTATTTCCAAGTTTAGTAGATCTGTTTTAGTGGTAAAATAGAGGGGTTTAGTATATATGCCTTTTTAGATAGAAATCTCAGGTTTGAAAATTTTTTCTTGAATATAGTCTTTCCTAGCTCTTAGGAAAACCAGGAAAGGAAAATTATTGGGAATCATTTGCTGCTAATGTTAATAATTTAGGAAAGTATAATAGACTCCATGGTTGACATTAGTGTAGAATAGGACACTGAGTAGATGAAATAATAGAAATCTACTTTTAAAAATCCAAAATAATGGTGTCATTAGGGATGGTTATTTCATTAGGAGTGGGTTATTTCAGTAACCTCTCTTGATGGCTCTGAGATGACACATTTACATCTATGACTACATATAGTCTTACAGTGAGTGTGTGTGTGTGTGCACATGTGAACGTGCGTGAACGTGCATGTGTGTGTGTGTGTGTGTGTGCGAGCATGCGTGCGTGCCTACCTGCCTTCTAATTTCCCATCCTTATAAAAACACCAATATTATTGAATAGATGTAGGATGATGTCATTATGCAACAAGGCAGGTCCAGGATAAGGCATAGCCTATCATTGGATCATGTGAGAAAGCCATGCTTATTTAAAAACAAAACAAAACAAAAGAAGCCTGAGTGATCCAAGAGGCTTTTAAAACATCTCAAGCTATCAGCATTGCCTTTGGTTTCCCTCCACAGAGGTAGAAGGTAGGTTTCTGTTACTGAACACACCATGTACTTCAGAAGAGGACAAGAGGCCCCCAGTGGGTCCCTGACCTGACTATCTACTCCCTGAAGACTATCATTCATGGTGTCAGAAGGCAACATGCAAACATCCAAAGGAGGACAGCAAACAGCAGTCCTACCCAGAAATCAACAGGAACAGAAATATAGAAATAATCCCATGCGTGCTATCAGACCACCACGGCCTAAAACTGGTCTTCAATAACAATAAGGGAAGAATGCCCACATATACGTGGAAATTGAACAATGCTCTACTCAATGATAACCTGGTCAAGGAAGAAATAAAGAAAGAAATTAAAAACTTTTTAGAATTTAATGAAAATGAAGGTACAACATACACAAACTTATGGGACACAATGAAAGCTGTGCTAAGAGGAAAACTCACAGCGCTGAGTGCCTGCAGAAAGAAACAGGAAAGAGCATATGTCAGCAGCTTGACAGCACACCTAAAAGCTCTAGAACAAAAAGAAGCAAATACACCCAGGAGGAGTAGAAGGCAGGAAATAATCAAACTCAGAGCTGAAATCAACCAAGTAGA
>NW_022651536.1:0-4153 GCF_011064425.1 Rattus rattus
TGGGGAGGGGAAGACCCATATAGAGGGGGAGGGGGAGGGCTTAGGGGGATGTTGGCCCGGAAACCGGGAAAGGAAATAACAATCGAAATGTAAATAAGAAATACTCAAGTTAATAAAGAAAAAAAATTATAAAACTCAAAAAAATGTAAATAAGAAATACTCAAGTTAGATGAAAAAAAAAAGTAAAAAAAAAAAAAAAAGAAAGAAACAAGGTCCTCTAGACAGTGCTATAGAACATATGAATTCACAGACACACTGGAAGCATGAACTGGATCTACTTTGGTCTAAGCTTCATGGGGTCTCAGAACTGAGAGGGAGAATTGCACATGATCTCTCATCCTTAATCAAGAATTTATTGCTGATTAACAACCACACATAAGAAAGTCTCAGTATTTTTCAAGTGTTATCTCACTGTGTATCACTCAAGGGTAGGTCCCATGTCAGCAGTAGATGGCCAACTCAAAAATGAATTAATTGGTATTTTTGACACACATTTATGTCTCAATGTGTGCATGTGCTTCTCTGGCTTTTCTTTTCTTTTCTGTTTGTTTTGTTCTATTATGGTGTATTTAGATATTTTCCTTCTTATTTTCCTGTTCAATTTTTAAAAAGAGAGACAAAAACAGCATGTTGCTGTATAAGTGGGAAAGACCTCAGAAAAGATGAATGAGGATAACCTTATCAGCATATATTATACAAAGAAAATCTATTTCCAAATTAAAACACACACACACACACACACACACACACACACACACAGAGAGAGAGAGAGAGAGAGAGAGAGAAGAAAAGACAAATGCATTCTAAGTATATAATAACTTATTTGTTTTTATAACTAGCCTTCTTATTGATGAATGTTTCTATTCTTTCCAATTATGAATACAGGTTATAGTTAATTCTCACAACAAAATGCATTTCTTTAGACATGTACTTGTGCACTTTTAAATTTATCATTATTCACTAGTCACTGGGTACTGATTTCAGAGCATATATATATATATATATATATATATATATATATATATATATATATATATATGACAAATGGCACTGAAGATTCAGTAGCCCAGTAATAATGACATTAGATTCTACGGCCCAATAGTGATAGCACAAAAGATTTTATGACCCAGTAGCCATGACGATGTAAATTCTTTGGTCTAGTAGCTATGTCACTGTAGACTCTATGACCCAATAGCCATGGCATTGTAGATTCTATGGATCAGTAACCATTATACTCTTGATTCTATGGCTTGATATAAAGCCATAACAGCATACTATTTTAAATTCATGCCCTAATTCCACACTCTAAGTATCTGCCAGTAAAGGTGTAGCATCTCAAAAATCTTCAAGACTTGCAAGTAGAAAGACATAAAACAAAGGAAATATGAATATGTGTTTGAATATTTAATACCCGATACAGTTCTTAATGATGAGCTCATTAAAGTGGGTCACTTAAACAGTGTTGCATTCACCAATACATTAACTGCCTATCAAAAATTTGGAATTTGGAATGAAAATAAAAGTTTAGGAAATATAATCACACATGATTTATAAAAAAGTACTCTTTCAACATTCTAAGGCCAGTATAATATTTGGGATGCTAGTTTTCTGATACCTCTCCAAATATTATCCCAAGAATGGATTTTTGTTTGTTTTTAATTAATTAGTTTTAGAGGTATGGTTTCTTGGCTGTCTTGAAACTCACTCTGTAGAGTAGGCTAGCTTCAAAGTTAGAGGTCTGCCTGCTTTTGATTCCAGAGTACTTGGAAACACATTTTTTCTCCTTTCTCAAAGGGCTTCTTGTTTGAGAGATATCTTTGCTGCAAGATATTTGGTCATACTGTGAGATGGTGCACTGGGGAAAAAAAGAACTGTTTCTAGTCATGGTATGGCTCAGACCTAGCACACATATTTAATCTGAGAACTTTCTATTTATTGTATGCAAGATTAAATAAAGTCAATCATAAGTCAAGAGGTTGAGAAAGGAGTGAACATAGGTCAAAAAAAACAGAGAGAATGAAGGAAAATCAGGAGGAGAGATAGAGAAACATGAATGAATTAGAAAGAATGAACAATCAGTTGGAAGGGTTTTTAAGACATTGTGGAGGAGAACTGTCTGATTTGGTTTGGTTTACTTTGCTTTGTTTTGTTCATTCTATTTTCCTGCTGGGAGATCCTTGAGGAGGAAGGTGAGCTGTCAGCTGTTAGCTGGGCCCTTCCTCTGGCTCTCCAAGCCAAATGGCTATCACCACAATGACTGGCTTCTCAGTCTTTAATGGTAAAATCAAGCATTTGAGGTTTTGTTTTAAAAGCAACATATCATGCAGAGAACAGATGTTAACAGGACTGAAGCAAGAGAAGAAAATTCACTATGTACATTGAGATCTGCCATGGCTTTGAGACCAACCACTGAAAGAATGACCAACCCTTCTACAATGATCTACTTTCTAGGTCAACTGGACACCTATAACAGTTTAATGAAAATGGGAATTTTCAACATTTTCTAGAGTATTTAAAGGAAATCAATATAAGGCTTAGATAAAATGTGTATACACATCTAATATCACATAAGTATATATACCATGAAACTAAATGTGAAATGGCTATGGGAACAGAGAGAACTAAAGGAGTTAAAAAGGGAAACAAAGAGAAATAACAGATATAGGAGGGATGTGCTCAACATGCAAAATATAGCTCTATAGAAACTTTATAAAATTAACAAAATGTAATCATTAAATGCTACGGTGAACCAACAAAAATATAGCTAAACAGTTCATGGTTGTAAAAACAAAAGTATATGGTATGAGCATATAGAAGACAGAATATATTTTTACATGTCAGACTTTACATGGACTTGCATATAAATGCTGTGAATGTGTAAGAAACATAGTATATTTATAGCTCTATATTATTAGAAGCACTCCTATTCTCTCATTCATCAGTTAAAACTAGGATTTATGCTCATAAAGGCACTGACTCTTTGATCTACATATCTTAAAAGGTGTGGAGAGGAGGAACAAAACCCTTGAGAGTAGGTCCCAATTTAGAAAGGCAGGTCAAACAGTGGAAGGATTTATAAGTCCTATGTGAATAATGGGTTAGACTTCAAGACACCCTAATTACCTAGTGAAGAAAAACTGAAATAAAATTAATGTCGATAGAAAATAAATAATATGACCTCTTCCAAAGGACAGCAATCCATCCTGGGGTCTACAAATCAGACAAGGTTCTGCCAACTGGGCATGAGGAGAATTATCTGCTGCTGCCAGATGAGTCCTATGGTGACTCCAATGATTTACTCTTCCACCACAGAGATGAGCTAGACAGTAATGTCGTTCCAAGAAAATAGGCTTATATAAGCCAAAGATGTTCCTAGTTGAATGGAATACGTGCATCATTTCCATTTTGGTCTGATCTGTTTGTGATGTATTGCATGGTATAGAGAAAAATAAAGCAACGATTTGGATAAACATACAATTAATCAGCACGAATGAATACCAACTTACTTCATGATAGTCATGATGATTCCTTGGAATGTCTTGGATACCTAGGATGAATACTAGAGAAGTATTTCAGGTAGACATTTATATCTTGCATGCATTAATCTCAGATATACAATGAATGACTAAAATCTGTTGATGTGTATTATGGCTTGGATGGCAATTATTCTCTAATTGATGGTATTCTGAAGCCTTCATCTCTGGTGAGTTGGGCCATTCATGGTTCTAAAGGTACAGAGATGTGGTGGGAATATATATATATATATATATATATATATATATATATATATATATATATATATATATCTCGAGGTCCTTAGTGAGGCAACACATGGCAGGAGAAAAGGGAGACAAGTGTGTGTCATGAATTTCTCTCTCTCTCTTCCTCTCTCTCTCCCATTCCCTCCCTTCTTCTCCCCCCTCTCGTGTGTGTGTGTGTGTCTGTGTGTGTGTGTGTCTGTCTGTCTGTCTGCCTGTCTTCTGCTCTTTTCCTACAAATCCATCGGTGTTCAGTCATGAAGGCTCTACTGAAATGACTTAGTAGACACTATACTAGATTAAAATTTCACCATCTTAATAATGAATAATGATGATGAAAGGCCAACACATCGAACCAAGAGATGTAAGCTATGTCCAAGCCATAATCACTTCTC
>NW_022651537.1:0-4214 GCF_011064425.1 Rattus rattus
TTACCTATGTGAATTCTTCACAGGAAAATGGATCCCAGCGGTGTGTGTGTGTGTGTGTGGTGTGTGGTGTGTGTGTGTGTCTGGGTGTGTTTGTGTGTTTGTGTGTGTGTGTGTGTGTGTGTTTGGGTGTGTGTGTGTCTGGGTATTTGTCCATGTGTGTGTATGCTTGTGTGTGTGTGTGTGGTATATGCTCACATGTGTATGCTCATGTATGTGTCAGTGTGTGCTCATACATGTGCTCATGTGTGTATGTGTCTACTATGAAGCCCCAGTTACCTTGAATTCAAGCTTCTCCTGCATTCGCCCCAAGAACTCTGAGATCATAGGTATGCGTTACCATATCCAGTAAGCTAAGCATTATTCACAAGGGAAGCAGAATTGGGGTCTTCAACATTCAAGGAACGCTAGAATTGGGATAGAACTTGAAATCTATATTCCTACTCACTTTCCCGTAGGTGACGGAGGTTGAGGAGATCTGCTCCAGGCCAGATGGTGATGGAAGAGGGTCAAGTGATCTGGGTTCATGCCACAGCCCATGTGACTGTGGTTGCTCCCACCTTTCAAAACCTGATCATTGCTTAGCTGTCTGGAAAATCCCGTGTTGTTTCTTGACTACATGGTTGTCAAGGAAAACATCTTTAGCCCCCCTGAATCACTCTAAAGCAGTAGGGGGAGGGATGGAGAGATAAGAAGCCCTATCGGCTCGGGAGCTTCGCTTAACAATGAAGTAGGACAGGGAACTTTGTTCTTCCCTGTTGGGAGGTGAGAGACCCTCTTCATTACTTGAGTAGAATCAGACAGAGGCTTTGCACAGGCACCCAGTGTGGTATGTACGACTTCCTGAGAACTCCCTGAGACTCACTGTCTTTATTTATAGCAGAATCTCCCTGGGCCTTCCTCTCTGAATGGAGGCTGGGCAAGCCCTCGGAAGGACTTTCCTACAGAGCTACCAGACAAAGGAGGTATGGATGACCTCCCAGTGTCTCGAGACCTTGACTCAGGAAACTACTCAGAGCTGGGGTCAGCTACCTTCTTGTTACACTGTTTTGGGCAGGGCTGTCTGACAAATTTTATGACTTGTGGTCATCTGTGGGCACGGCACTTGAACTGGTGAGGGCGTCAGAGCTGAGTGAAAACACTCTCTTGTTTTCAAAGTTCTCAAAGCCAACCTTGCCTGGAAAATTTGTCCGAGTATCTCTTCTCCCCACGCCGAACTCTATTCAGCTCCCTGTCCATGATTCTCTCACCGCCTGGATACGCTGCAGGGGACCAGCTCGGGAAAGCCTGGTGGGAGCCTTCCTGTAGCGGAAGGGAGCTGTGAGTGAAGAACTGAGTCCCCCTGGACCACCTGCTCCTCCTGACCTGGGAAGCCCACGCCCCCACCCTCACCCCAGTCTCAAGAGCCCACGAAAGGGAAGACAGTGTTTTATCAACAGAGCAGGACAAACAGTCCTGAGAGCCTTGCTTCTCTCTCCCCAAGCCAGCTTGCTGCGTCAGACCACGTGCTACCTTCCCCTGTTCCCAGGCCCCCTCCACCCCCGCACCCTCATCTTCCTTTTCTTTCTTAGTCCGTCCAGCTCAGCTGACGCGATGAGGCAGCGTCTCCTGGAGTCCTCTTTTTACCCTGCTCTAGAGTAAGGATGCTCTACTTGGCACGGTTCCTGCCATCTTGGAATGAGGAGAGACTGAACAGGGTGTGTGTGTGTGTGTGTGTGTGTGTGGTGTGTGTGAGAGAGAGAGAGACACACAGAGACAGAGACACAGAGAATGTGTATGAGAGAGTGTGTGTGTGTGTGTGATGAGAGAGAGAGAGACAGACAGACAGACACAGACACAGAGACACAGAGATGTGTATGAGAGAGAGTGTGTGTGTGTGTGTGTGAGAGAGAGAGACAGACAGATAGACAGAGAGAGAGATAGAGAGACAGAGACAGACAGAGAGAGTGTGTGGTATGTGTGTGTGTGTGTGTGAGAGAGAGAGACAGAGAAAGAGACAGAGAGAGAGTGAGAGAGAGAGAGTGTGTGTGTGAGAGAGAGAGACAGACAGACACAGACACAGACGAGACACAGAGAATGTGCATGAGAGAGAGAGAGTGTGTGTGTGTGTGAAAGAGAGACAGAGAGAGACAGAGACAGAGAGACAGACACAGAGACACAGAAAATGTGCATGAGAGAGAGCGTGTATGTGTGCGTGTGTGTGACAGAGAGAATGAGAGAGAGAGAGAGAGAGAGAGAGAGAGAGAGAGAGAGAGAGAGAGAGAGAATATCACGAGCACACATGCACAGGCTGCAAATCGGGCTGACCTTCTCTCAAGGAAAGAGAACCTGACTGTCCCCACGCTCCAGTCACCTGCCTGTTCAGGAAGTCTGACTTCTAGCCTATCCCACTGAACCTGGCTTCTGCCAGGTCCAGAATCTCTATACCTTGTTTCCCCGCCCCATCTGACTGCTCCTCTGTCTGGAAAAAAAAATCTTCCTTTGTTTTATTTGAAGAGCAGAAGTGCTCCCTCCTCTCCCGTGGTGATGAGAAAACAGTTAACTTGGCATCATCTGCACTTCTAAGAGACGCTGCTTGTCTGCAGTCTGGTCCTATCAGGCCGTTGCATGAACCTTCGCACGGGGATACAGATCTCTTGGCATCCGGGTCCTCCTGTCCAGTTGTGGGATTAAAGAGAAGGTGGAGAAAGGTCAGAGATAGAGACAATGCATACAAGTTGTTAGAGTTGGCCAGGAACTGTTAGCTGCTGGGTCTAGCTCGGATATGGTTCGACGGTAAGAACTTTGTGGGAGTTGAAGTCTCTTTTCCTAGCCTTTAGTCACTGGCTTGCTGTAATGTTCCAGTCACCAGACTTAGGACCACCTCAGCCCAGCCGTAGGTCTGGGTCCCACTGAAGCCTGGCTTCTCTGTGCTTTTAGGAAACTCGTATTCTATGTATATCCTTGGGAGGAAACTTGCCTCTCTAGATGGTTGTATAGGATGTCTGTCCTTCTTTAGAAACCGCAAACGGAGATGCCAGTGTGGGACAAGCAAGTCAGATAAAGGACTAAGGGTTCACAACTGCCACCTGCAGACAGAAATCTGGCAAACCGGCCCCATCCATGATGCTCAAAAATTATTTAAGAAGGAGATTATCAGATATGCCGGTCCCTCAGGAAACAGCTGCCTTAGTGTTCCAGCTGCCAGGCGGGCCTCCCTCCCCACCTCCTCACAGAGATGTTTCCCATCGCTAGGTATCTTGAGTTTTTCTGTTGCCCATATCGGTGGCCGGTGCTGTGTCAAAGTACCTCGCCGTGAACTTTATATTCATGCTCTTGCGTAACTGTTCCCACAGCCTTGTGAGATAAGTATAGTCGTTTTCCACTGCATGGCTACGAGATGGAGATTGAGGAGGTTATGAATTCTACCCAAGTCTATCTGATTGAAAGGAGGGGCCCCCGAGCCAGGACTTGGATCTGCTAAGTTCTAAAGGTGCCCTTCTGACCACGCCCTTCATATACCTCAAAATCGGTTCTTAGACCATTGCCGACATTATCATCCTCAGAGTCTGGATCCTTCTTTCTGCCTTTCATACTTCCTAGGCAATCAGAGTTTCTGGGGGAGAGAACCCAGAAATCTGAATGTTTGAAAAAAACACTTTTGTATTTCGTGTGTGTGTGTGTGTGTGTGTGTGTGTGTGTGTGTGTGTGTGTGATGTGTAAGAGGAGAGAGAGAGAGAGAGAGAGAGAGAGAGAGAGAGAGAGAGAGAGAGAGAGAGAGAGAGAGCCTGTACTACCATGGTACCCATGTCAGAAGATGACTTGCATGAGTCAGGTCTCTCTCCTTTCACCATCCAGATCCTGGGGATTGAATTCAGCTGATTAGGCTCAGCCACAAGCTCCTTAGCCACTGAGATAGCGACCTTCAGGAGTCCTAGGGGTAGAACTCGGGTCCTCGGGGTTCGAGGCAAGCACCCCTAATCACGGAGCCACCTCGCCGCTTCAGAAGTCCGTATTTTACGCAAGCTTTTGTCTGACGGTGCTCCTGGATGAAGAGAGCTGCTTGCTTTCCTGACTCAGTGAAACATGGTAGTTGGACCCTTTCCGGGAACGGACGCTTGCTGTTCCTAGGCGTGGGCAGCAGGGAGTCTTGGTCGGCTTGCCCCTGCCGTGATACATTGCGGAATGGCACTTTGCTTCTGAGGCCAGGGAGGGAAGAACAAGTAAGCAACTTTATG
>NW_022651538.1:0-4749 GCF_011064425.1 Rattus rattus
GCACTGACCTAGAAATAAATGTTTCATTTATCATAGAATCCATGCTGATCTTTCCATCTCTTATGACCATGTGCTGGACCATCTGTGAAAGGTCTTTTTCTGATTCCCCTACCACACACCTTAGCCCCAATCCTCACTTTTCACACTCCTAAACCAGGCCTGGAAAGCCCACGCAGCACCTGTTACTGTTACCCAACCTCCTTTGTCATCCCAGTAGTCTATACAAGTTCCAAAATGACTGTAGTCACACTGAGGACACTAGACAACCACAGTGGCTTTTCTTTATAAGTTTTCCTCATGGTTTGCTGAGTCTGTTTTCTTTTTGGTTCTTTTTTTCGGAGCTGGGGACCGAACCCAGGGCCTTGTGCTTCCTAGGCAAGCGCTCTACCACTGAGCTAAATCCCCAACCCCACAGTCTGTTTTCTTATACAGAGAAAACAGAGACGGCCAGACCCTTCCACATCGATTTATCAATCAATAAAATACACCACAGGCTTGCCGACAAGCCAATCTGATGAAGATATTTTCCCAGCAGAAATTCCCCTAAAATGACCCTAACTTGTGTCAGGTTGACAAGAAAAAAGATCAACCAGGACACTCTGTGTGTGTGTGTGTGTGTGTGTGTGTGTGTGTGTGTGTGTGTGTGTGTGTGTGTGTGTGTCTGCACATGCACTATGTAAGTGGAGGTCAGAGGAGAACTGACTTAGTCACTGTCCTCTTGCTTTGAAAAGACACCATGACCAAGGCAGCTCTCATAAACGAAAGCATTTAACTTAGGCCTTGCTTACAGTTTCAAGGGTTTAGTTCATTATCATCATGGTGTGTAGCATGGTGGCCTGAAGGTAATTGTTGGAGCAGTAGCTCAGAGCTACATCATGATCCATAGGTTAGAGAGAAAGACCCTGGACTTGGCATTGGCTTTTTTGAAATCTCAAAGTCCATCCTCAATGATGCACTTCCTCCAAGGCAACACCTCCTAATTCTTTTAATCCTTTCAGTGTATGCTGCTCCCTGGTAACAGCACATTCAAATACATAAGCCTATGGGGGCCATTCATATTCAAACCAAAACACTGTAAGAGATTCCGTTGTGACTTTCATGTTCCAATTTGGCAGCAGCAGCCTTTACCTGCTATAATTCACCAGTTGAAATGTGAATACTTTTAAATCTCACATAATAATTACTATAGCTATAATGAATTTGTATTTTGCTAAACATTAAACGTATTTGTATTAATAACAACATTGTGACAGATGCCTAAAGAAGATTCCTAGCAAATGACTATAAAATGTTTGCCAACTGTGTAGTTAAGAAACGAATTTCAAAGGCAGTATGTTACCAATTAACTTCCCATTGATGAACTTTGTCTTGAAATAAAGCTTGAACTTTACGTCACCTATATAATAATGGCGGACCATACACACTTCACTGTCAAAACCTAGAAGGCAGCGGAGTGCCCTGCAGGCAGGATGATACTTGAGTGGCCCAAACAGTAAGCAGATGCTTCCTCAGAACATGCTGATAATGAGATTCCAGGACTTTCCCCAGTGTCCTACAGAGCAGCTAGCACTCTCATTGATTGCATAAATTATCTAGTGGCCTCTTATGAAAGAATCCTGGCTTCCTGCAGTTTCCAGCAATGTTGACAAGAACCATCTTCAAACACGGAAGCAGAACACCCTAGTCTCTTTCTGCTCCGAACTCCTTGTTGTAGAAATGATTGATGGCATAGGTCAAACTCACCAGAAATTATAAAAATAAAACCATAAACCATAAGCATCACTGCTATGAAACCCAAAGGTTCATGTATTGAAGGCTTGGTCCCCAAGGCAGCAGTGTTGAAGTGTTCAGATTTGGTTCAGAGTAATCAGTCCGATCAGAAGGGCTCTGACTTCCCAGGCAGAGCCACTCACTTATGATTGATGGGTTCATAATTTGATCAAATTGTTGAGAGCCAATTAGAAGCATTAGAGTCTGGCTGAGTTGGAGGAAATAGATCACTGAAGATGTCTTTTGAAATCTATACCCCTTCCTCTCCGTGTCTCTGTTTCCTGGCTGCTAGGAAGGTGTATTCCACCACACCCTTCCACTACCCTGCTCACCATAATGAAAGACTAGGCAGGCAGGCATTTATAGTCTCAAGCTTTGAACTAAACTCTACCTTCTCTTCTCTTCAGTTGCTTCTCTCAGGACATTTGTTCCGTCAGTAAACAACACACTAACACATGATTGAGGCCTGAGTATTCATGTCTGTACCTCATATTCATAGGTTGAACTCCTAGCTTTTAAAGTGATGGAATTGTGGGAGAATGGGGAGTCATGAGGCTTAACTGTAGATTAGAGCCCTTAAAAAGTAAGACAAATGAAGGTAGTTGTAGCCCATGCCTTTAATCCCAGCACTTGGGAGGCAGAGGCAGACAGATCTCTGTAGACTATGGACTGAGTTCTAGGTCAGCCAGGGCTAAGAATACAGTTTCTTCAGCCCGTCCACCACGTAAAGACACACTTAGAAGCCACTCTCTATGCACCAGAAACTAAGCCCAGCACCAAATCACCACCACTTTGAAGTTTCCACTTTTCCTTAATTGTTAAGAATAAATTTCTACATTTACACACTCCATAATTTATGATATCTTATTATATAAAGACCCAAACAGCCTAAGCCAAGCACTAAATGCTAATGTCCACTTAATTACTTTCTTTGCAATGGAAAAACTACATGAGACCATTAGAAAGCAAATGGGATGATAATTCGGGAAGAACTTTTATGATTTTTGGGAAGAAATATGTCGCAGATGCATTTACCTCGGCTGACTGTCCTCATTAATTAAAATGATAGTAATAGGCCAAAGCTGCTCACCCTTACAAGGGGTTACAAATAAACAGGTTCTTTTGCTAAAACCTGGACTTGTGACATTCCATGTAGAGCATCCCTATGACTCACTGACCCCTCTTTAACTACTCGCAGCTCAAATGTTACATTGGAAATGAATTTGACATTATCAGTGTTTTCAAAGGAAAACCAAAAACAATACTAACTACATGCGCTTGTTAAGTTACTGTTGCTGTGTTAAAACACTATAACCTAGGCGTCTTATAGAAGAAAAAGGCTATTTGGGTTTACAGTTCTAGAAGGATAAAAGCCCATCATGCCAGGGTAGTGTGCCGGCAAATAACAGGCATGGCTGGTAAATACTCAATGCCCAAGACTATGGGGAGTGTCTCACTCAAACCACCGCACATTAACAAGGAATTTGTACAGAACCACATGTACACTTCATTCCCTTGTGGCCTGTGGAAGATACAGTTGCTGTGCTCTTGTTTGAGCTTCAACGGGTCCACAAAGATGGACTCTATACACAGCTAAGGCTTCGAGATGAAGCTGGCTTCCTTTATAGGAGGACTGATTGTGGCCTTGGGATGGTATTTGAGAAAGAATCTGTTTGACACCAGTCCTGGGACAGGCTCCACGGAGTAGAATCTGAGTCCGAGGACAAAGGATGGAGTGCTTGTGTATCTCCATGAGCTGTGGGAGCCAGGGAAGACTCCTTCTGAGGTCCAGGGAAATGTGGAGCTAACAGTGAATTACATGGCCAAGCCAAGAAGGATGATGACCAAAGTCAAAAAATAAAAATAAAAATAAAAAAATCAAGGGAACCCTGGAGGTTATGGGTGAGGAAGGTGTTGCCTTCTGTTCAATAGGTCCTGGAGTCTGAGGCTTGGGTTCCCAGGAAAGTGACTGATCACTGGGACACATTTGGGAAAAGTCATCCCTGCGGCCAGCGAAAACTCCAGCCTGTGAGCAGAACCTCTCAGAAGAGCTGTGGCTGGTATTGATGGATGATTCCCCCCACTGAGAAAAGAAAGCATCCTTCTGCTGTGGCTGCAGCTACTCGTGGCTGCTGTGGCTTTGAGATCCAAAGGGAGTCATTGCCCCCTCTCTGCAAACAGGCCTTAGTCATGGTGTTTTGTCATAGCAACAGAGAGAATTAAAAGGAGGGAAGGTGTTTGCATACAGAGTTGAGGAGAAACCCTTGCCTGTAAATCAGGATGGGGATCACTGGAGGTGATAGGGACTGAAGCTTCCTTTACCTGCCACAGAGCTTCTACAGCTCCCGTCCTGGGATTGTTCGGTTCACGTTGGGAGATGTTGTCTCATTGTGCAGCTCCCTCGCCTGGATCTCACTACCCTCTAAGCCCCCTGAATGAGATTAGAGGTAGGGGCCTCCCAGGCTAGCGTATTTTTCTAATACAACAATAAAAATTCTGTCTTTTGATCATTTTAAAATATTATTCATGTGTGTGTGTGTGTGTGTGTGTGTGTGTGTGTGTGTGTGTGTGTGTGCATACACCACATATGTGTGAGTGCCTGCAGCAGCCAGAGAGACAATTGTGAGCTGCCCAATGTGAGTACTGGAAACTGAACTTGGGTCCTGTGGAAGAGCAGCAAGCATGCTAGCAGCTGAGCCATCTCTCCTTCCCCAAAGCCCTGCCGTTGATGCTCATATTTCTCCCCTCCCCACAACCACCACCTCCTCTGCCTCACTGGACTTTATGCCCCAAAGCAAAGAAGAGCCACATCCCCCTCCCCTTCATACTGGGCTTCATATTCTCTCTCTCTCTCTCTCTCTCTCTCTCTCTCTCTCTCTCTCTCTCTCTCTCACACACACACACACACACACACACACACACACACGATTTCTAATGCAATTAATTCTGTGCCATTTATTTACCTTATCTACATCCAAA
>NW_022651539.1:0-4144 GCF_011064425.1 Rattus rattus
GTCTCTGGATACAATGACTCCACATGACAGTGACAAAAATGATCTAGGGCGAACTCTTAATCTTTCAAAGAGGCCAGCCATATGTTGGGAGAAGCACCCTTTTTAATGGCGGTCATAGCCTGGTAAACAACCACTTTGTGTCTGGCATGTTCTCTTTTTAAACGGCCAATAAGCCAGAGACCTACTCCGCATCCCAGGAGGACAATAGCTCCCCAGGCAAACATGCCCGTTCACTCCTTAAAAAGGGAGAAAGCGTTGGTAATCCATGAGGTAAAATCTTCAACTGTGATGGGGTCCAACCTAGTGCTGTTGAGGACAGCAATCTGCATCAGCAATTGTCTTGATAGTTGCTCTGCTTTCATGGACCAGTTCCCTTTCAGATAATTCGAGATTTCTTTGCTCTATTGAAAATGCTGAGAAAAGTTAGTTTGCAAAGGAGTAATGCATAAACTTCTAAGGGAGGAAACGCAAGACAACTGTGTCATATGATACAGTGCATCAATTTGTTCTTGAACTAAACCTATCCTTTGATTAGCTAATAGAAAGCCAGATGCCAAATGGGTACATTGCTCAAGACAGGATAGGCCAGATGTAGTTCTGTGCGGACTGCCTTCCACACTTCAGGGCAGAATGTACTACCCGAAATTCTACTTCCTCCCTCTACAACATTACAGGGAGGAGGAGCTGAGGGGAACCGCCCAGGAGGTTCCTCCGCCATTTTAGGCTTTTTCCTTTTCTTCTTCTATCTATTCCTTAGAGACTGTTTCCGCATTTGATCTATCAACTCTTATAACTCTTCTTCTGATTCTGTTTCATCTGTTTCCTCCTCTGTATCTGTCTTTTCTGAATCTGTCTCCTTTGCACTTCCCTGCTTTTCCAACCTCTTCTCTTGAAGCATTTCTAGGGCAGCTTGCCCCTTCTCTATAGCTGCCTGACAACATTTTTGATCCTCAAGGCAACTACGCACTAACCGCCATACTGGACGGACCCCAGGTCTTAGAGTCCCCTGTTCCCAGGCAAAGTCAAGGTCTTTCCCTAAATTTTCCCAACTTGCCACAGTAAGATTAGCAGATGCTGCGAACCAGGGTGCAATGGCATCGGATTCGCTCAAAAATCTCTCTGTGGTGCTCCTTTTTATTTTTAGTTTCTTTCTCTCAAACAGCTCTTGAAGAGCCAGAAAAATTGGATGAGACTGTGAGGTTCCCATGACAAAAACTTTCTACGCTGCTACGGCTAAATTCACCGCGCTTCTTGCTACTTTCGGTTCACTACTACCGAGAACTTACATTTGGTTCGCTGTTACTACGAACTTTGCTTTCAGTTCCCTGCTATCACGAACTTTACTTTTGGTTCGCTGCTCCTGAATAAATTTTTTCAGGCGGTCTTCCTCTATCAAATCTGATCAGTATGACTCTGTGAGGTTTCCAGAGCCTAATCACACCTTTTAAAAGCACAAAGACAAAATCTTTCTCCCAAAATACTGTGTTCCTTAGTCTGAAACTGGAAAAGCTTGTATCTTGTAGTCTCTCCCAGAGTAATAATATAACCATAAAACTCAAAGTCACACCCATCATAATATCCGATTTTTCCTGGAGCAAATCGACCCTTTGATACAGCAGCAAAATTCCCGCTTTCAACTGACTATTAATATTACCCTGAACATCTAAAGCTTCTGTAACACCTGTGGATAAATTACTTACAGCTGCCGCAGTCTGTACTACAGAGGTAAGGGATATGGCCGCAGCAATGGCTGCGGTGGCAGAAACTGCTATTAACAGTAACAATGGCTGCAGTAATGCAAAAATCTCTCCAGATTTCCAGGTGTAAGCTTTAAGCTTGCCCTTTGTGGCTTTTCTACCCCACACAAAGAAAAAAAGAAACAAAATTACAAGCCCTACCCACAAAGGATCCATTGGGAACAACATTGCCGTAGTTAACAAACTTTTCCGCCTCTATACCAAGGCTTTCATCTTCACAAACCTTTCGGCCTCTATACCAAGGCTTTCATCTTCTCTGCTTACCTACAGAGAATCTTATCGTCCCTTATCCGGGACCTTACCGATGTCGCTGTCCTGAAACTGAAAAGTTCTGAATACACGAGAATGTCCTCGGTTCCTCGTACGGGCCACCAGTTGTAGCGCCCACCTCGTCTGGCAAGGAAGACGCAACACAGTTGGATTCTTCTCAACAGCCTTTATTGCAGGACCACCTCTGCTGACACAGGGACTTCGAGCGGCAAAAGTGTTCGCCTTATATACACAGCATGCTGAGGCTATGCTAATTGTCCTTCAGGGATTGGCGGACCACGAATCACCTCATTAGCATGGTACTGCCCCCTCATTAGCATATCATCAGCCAACTGATGCCAGGTGCAAAACCCGTGCATGCACAGTACCGTTGTTCACCACAGGAGGGCCCCCTACAGCAGGATAAAATACTCTGAATGCAGAAATATCCTATAATTTTCTTAAGTGTTTTGCTATGGAAGCTAAGAACTTACAGGACATGTGAAAGAAAGTATGTGATATTGGATAAGATTTTGATATTTCCTCTGCCCATACTGGCTTCTACTTCACAATCAAGATAATATATTCCTTCTGATGATAAAAAAAAATATGAGAAACAATTCTTGATATTGAGGAAATTTTGAAATCTTATATAAAAGGGTGTCTTCAAAATATGGCCACTATTTGAAAATATCTTGACTTTTAGTTGATTATTCCTGTTTGACATCATTTCCAGTAAATTGATATGGAACTACTGAGAAATAGCAATTTAAGAAATAAAAATAAAGGGAAAACGGCTGCACAGATCTTCCCGGTTGCTGCCGCCACAGAGAGCTCGTGGGCAGCACCCCGCAAGCAAACTTGAGCCTCGGGACCACAGGTTAGACCAACTTTTCTGCTGCAAGAGACCTGCCTGGTGAACTCGGGACACACAGAGGCAGAATTCCTCTAGGACCGGGCACATCCTGTGTTTACCGGGAGTCCCACACCCGCGGATCCCGGCCCGCAGCAGCTCTCTGCTCCCAGACCCCGTGGGAGAGAGACCTCACCGCCTGGTCAGGTGGGCACTCCTGAGGCTGCAGAGCGGAAGAGACCACCAACACTGCCCACCCCTGCCCACATCCCTGGCCCAAGAGGAAACTGTATAAGGCCTCTGGGTTCCCGTGGGGGAGGGCCCAGGAGCGGCAGGACCCCTGTGCCTGAGACACCGCCGGAACCTGAAGGAACAGACCGGATAAACAGTTCTCTGCACCCAAATCCCGTGGGAGGGAGAGCTAAACCTTCAGAGAGGCAGACACGCCTGGGAAACCAGAAGAGACTGCTCTCTGCACACATTACTGATTCCAGAGGAAAACACCAAACTCCATCTGGAACCCTGGTGCACGGAGGCTCCCGGAAGGGGCGGCGCAGATCTTCCTGGTTCCTGCCGTCTCAGAGAGCCCGTGGGCAGCACCCCACAAGCGAACTTGAGCCTCGGGATCACAGGTAAGACCAACTTTTCTGCTGCAAGTGACCTGCCTGGTGAACTCAAGACACAGGCCCACAGGAACAGCTGAAGACCTGTAGAGAGGAAAAACTACACGCCTGAAAGCAGAACACTCTGTCCCCATAACAGGCTGAAAGAAAACAGGAAAACAGATCTACAGCACTCCTGACACACAGGCTTATAGGACAGTCTAGCCACTGTCAGAAATAGCAGAACAAAGTAACACTAGAGATAATCTGATGGCGAGAGGCAAGCACAGGAACACAAGCAACAGAAACCAAGACTACATGGCACCATCGGAGCCCAATTCTCCCATCAAAACAAACATGGAATATCCAAACACACCAGAAAAGCAAGATCTAGTTTCAAAATCATATTTGATCATGATGCTGGAGGACTTCAAGAAAGACGTGAAGAACTCCCTTAGAGAACAAGTAGAAGCCTACAGAGAGGAATCGCAAAAATGCCTGAAAGAATTCCAGGAAAACATAAATAAACAAGTAGAAGCCCATAGAGAGGAGACACAAAAATCCCTGAAAGAATTCCAGGAAAACACAATCAAACAGTGGAAGGAATTAAAAATGGAAATAGAAGCAATCAAGAAAGAACACATGGAAACAACCCTGGATATAGAAAACCAAAAGAAGAGACA
>NW_022651540.1:0-4133 GCF_011064425.1 Rattus rattus
GGGTTTTTTTTTTTTTTTTTTTTTTTTTTTTTTTTTTTTTTTTTGGTTCTTTTTTTCGGAGCTGGGGACCGAACCCAGGGCCTTGCGCTTCCTAGGTAAGCGCTCTACCACTGAGCTAAAGCCCCAGCCCCCATTGCTTATTAGCTGGAAATACCCAATAGAGGGAGAAAGAGCCCGCAAGGACGATATCCATTAGTTAGGCACAAGTTGAGGGATGGGTCCCAGAATTGCTTCTTGTCACAGGAAAGGTGTAGCAGGAGACTGAAGGAAAAGCCCCCCCTCCAGAGAATTCCTCCACCTGTGGATCTATCTCATATGCAGACAAAGCCCAGACCCTATTTCTGATTACAAGAAGCACTTGCTGATAGGAGCCTGATAATGGACTGTCCCCTGAAATGTTTTTTCCAGAGCCTGACAAATACAGGTGTGGCTGCTTTGCATACGACCATTGTTGGGGCTGGAGATTGGGGACCACAATGGAGGGGCTAGGGGCTACTGTAGAAGCTCAAGGGGTTTGAAACCCCATAGGAAGAACAAGGGAGCTCCCAGGGACTAAATCACCAAGGAAAGTGTATACAGGGAGGGACCCATGGCTCAAGTTTCATATGTATCAGAGGATGGACTTATTGATCATGAATAGGAGAAGAGGTCACTAGTTCTGTGAAGGCTCAAGGGTCTGGTATAGGAGAATGCTAGGGAAGTGAGGTGGGAGTGGGTAGGTGGGTGGAGGAGCTCCTTCATAGAAGCATGGGAACAAGGAATGGACTGGCAATTTGCAGAAAGGGCACTGGAAAATGGGATAGCATTTGAAATATAAATAAGTAAAATCCTGAAGGTAGTGGTTAACACAATGTAAGTGTGGATGTTAATTTGAATTTTTGAATGTTGACATAGAAATAATTTCCTATTCATCAGCTAAAACAAACATTTTTTCAATCAGTAGATAAATAGAAAATGCTTTCTATTTTAAAATCCCAATGGCTTGTGAATACTACATTTATAAAAAAAATATAAAAAGGAGTGTGCTATAATAAATCCTTATTATAAAAACTGAAAACAAACCAAAGTTAGCTTATAAGCCTTAGCTTATGACCTCTCTGTAGGCAAATATAATTTCATAATTTATACAAGGTAATTTATAGAAAGAGCAGAAAAAATAATAAATTCAAAGTGTGTAGACTACATACATTCTAAACTACTGATGCTGCCATCTTATAGTTTGGAAGGTTGAAACCAATGTCTAGTATCATTAGGGTTGAGACCTAGAGAAGACTCTTCCTTATACCAGATTGTTGATATCTTTATGCATATTCCCATGCTGGAATAAGGTAAGATTTCTATACAACTTTTTTTTTCTGTTACTTGGAAACACAACGGTGTCTTAATTGTAGATCTGTGGCGACACTGAATACTCCCTCCTCTTCTCAGGCCTTCCAAAATTATTTTCTTATGATGTTCAATACTCTCCAAGACAAGAAACTAAGAAATACATCTCTGACCATAATAAGTGACATACAGTTTACCCAAATACAATGCAATACAAGCACACAAACACACAAACACACACACACACACACGCACACACACACACACACACAGACCACATGCACTGTATCTATGCAAATGTACGTGCCTGCAAATTTTCTTCACTTACTATTTTCTGTATAACAGTTCTTAAAGCTTATACTTTACTTTTGTGTTCTTTTATTTTTATCAATCTGTACCTTGGCTGAAAGGTTAAAAATATATGATAATAAGAATTCTGTGTAACTGATTATCTATCTATCTATCTATCTATCTATCTATCTATTTATTGAGACAGAATTCTGCATGATCTAATCTGGCTTGTACTTGCTATAGAGGAGAACACGACTCTGGACTTCTGACCTTCTGGTGTTTGTTCCTAGAGTCCTAGGATTAGAGTTGTGTTCTAACATACCCATTTGACAAGGTGTTAGAGGCCTGCATACTCACAGGGCACTATACCAAATGAGCTTCATACATAGCTTAGGATATTTTCAGGTATTTTATTTTAATATTATATATTTGTCCAAATGGCCTAACAAAGTCTGGAAAAACATGGTAATCTCTTATCCTAAATGTTTTTCATGTGGCAGTGGATAACATCTGCTGAGCATAATCATTAATGTTGCTCCTGTTCCATTACTCTAAAAACCAAATTAGCCATGCACTGAATACGTAGCTCAAGAGTGCTACAACCAATCAGCGATCATGTGCAGGTATAAGTTTGTTTAATTATGTAATCTTGGGCAAAAAATTGGAAAAGACATAATTTGGGCCCTATAATTATAAACAGTGAAAATACATGTTTTAGATCCAGCTTTCACAAATCAAAATTGCAACATAAAAGAATATTAAAGATAAATAGTTTGATAATCAGTCTACATTTAAAAATTATTTCAGGGTTGGGATTTAGCTCAGCAGTAGAGCCTGAGGCCTGGGTTCAGTCCCCATTCAAAAAAAAAAAAAAAAAAAAAGAAAAAAAAAAAAAAATTATTTCAGTGAAAAGAACTTACTAATATTGTCTAAGAAAATTGTTATGACACCAACCTGCTTTCTAAATTTCCATTTTCATGCCCATAGTCAAATGGTATTCTGAGCATTCATCAGCAAAGGTAACTTTTGCAAACAACAAAGTTGAATGCTGAAGCTTGGGGTGATAAAGGTATTGAAAGTAAGTGATGGTTGAGTTCTCACCTCTAAGACAATCACTTGTGAGACTCAGGAAACAACATGGAAGTAGGGTTGGAAAGACTGTCAAAGACTGAAGACAGAGAAGACCTGTGAAGTTAGTTTTTGTAACATGACACAGCTACTGCTTTCATGATTTCTAACAGCTGCCCTTGTCTCTAATGTGTCTGCACCAGACTAGACTCTTGTAAGAATCTATCAAGAATTTAAATGGGATCAGGGGTTTTCATACCTCCTTGCTGAACTGTTGGGTAATAATACCAAGATATAATCTTCAGTTCTGTATATTTTAACAAGCCTTTCAGGTTCCAATTTATACTCAGGCCTGGTTAAACTTAGTAGATCAACAACAGCAACAAAAAAAGACATGAATGCAGAAAAGTGAGTTTAAAAGAAGAGAAGAGTTGGCAGAAGAGATAGAGAAATGAGAGCGAATGACATGACAGATGCCAAAATTCATTATGCACATGTATGACAATTCTGAACAACAATTTAGTAACTATTATATAAAAAATAAATACTATCCTTAGCTAATAAGGTAGGTGTCTCAATATATTTATGTTACACTGTTCGTAGGAAAGAACATTAAAGTAGTAGAAACTACCTGAATGACATATGAGTGAGCAAATTATGGAACCTTACTAAATGTCTCACAGATACAAAACTCAAGAATGGTATCTTCAAATATCAGCCTGAAAATTTTACTATGGTACATTTACACAGAAAAAATAGACAAATAATGTAAAAAATGTTATTTTAAATCTTAGGAAAATTATTTGCATTATCACAAAATACTAAAACAGTAAAGAATTGAATTGAAATAAAATTTGGAATATGATCATTTTGCACTTTCATAGCCTGAGAAATTAAGAAAGTCTCCCACATTAGGTTTCTAAACTTCTCAGAATAGAACAAAGAATTGAAAATGTTTTCTATTAAATTTTACCTAAAATTAGCAGAATCATTTTGTTGAATTACTTTCAATTTATGCTTTTAATATTTCATTTCTATGCTTTTATTTCTAGACTTGTCCTCACACTGCCTAACGCATCACTCAAACAATCTAGGTTTAAAGAGTAGGATACCAAAAGATTTCTATCATAATGAATTTGACATCATTGAAACTTATCTCAATAAAATAATTCAAGTTACATTTCAAAATGGACTATACGGGAGACAACTAAGTAGAAATCCCTGTATCCCATGCTCTCTCTACATCAAGAGATCGATCCATGCTTATCACCCTGTACAAAGCTTAAGTCCAAGTGGATCAAGGACCTCAACATCAAACCAGATACACTCAAACTAATAGAAGAAAAACTAGGGAAGCATTTGGAACACATGGGCACTGGAAAAAATTTCCTGAACAAAACACCCATGGCTTATGCTCTAAGATCAAGAATCGACAAATGGGATCTCAT